>NW_027458032.1:0-178828 GCF_050624435.1 Tenrec ecaudatus | reverse complement strand
CTGCTGGGGAGAAGTCAGTTGATCTGTATGAAAAGGAGAATAATAATAACATCAGCATCAGTGCTGTTGTATCTGTTACACTGACCAATTTGGAGTGCTACTGTTGCTCCACACATTTTGGTAGATGGCCAGCAATACAGCTGGAGAACACTAAATTGACTACAAAAGGGTCAATTGATGGGCAATAGAAATTCTTCCCACACACATGGGTGAGAAGGAAACTCATTACTTACCTCCTTACGAGTAGAGCTTCAAATCACTTAGTACCTCCATCCTAGGAAGTTTCATATCCTGATAAATTGGGATAATTATATAATCTTCTATTTTAGATTGTAGCATTATCATAGATGCAAATAGGTGGAAAGACAATACTAACAAGTATTTAAGTTTCTGCCACATGCGCACTTATGGATGCTTTAAATACATCTTACAAGCCGGACAGAAACCCTTAAAGGGGGCTTTGTGATTCCTATTTTCTACATACATAAAGTAAGCAGAGCCTTTCGAGGGCCATGCAGCCAGTCAAGCCAGATACCACCTTCAAAGACCACAGTCAATGTGCCTCCCCTCGTTGATTTCCCTGTATGCTGTGTGGTGACGCTTCAGTGTCATTCCTTTGGTCCATTTATCTACTAGCTAAATGCATTGATATTGTTCACAGAGCATCAACTTTATGATTATGTACAAGTGTTCAGCAAATAACAGGAATTGCTTTTTCATTTTCTATATTTAGGAGGTTAGAACAACTCATAATAAATATGATGACCTTAGGTCAGACATTTCCTGTAAAGTAATGACCAGAACTTCTGCAGCCTACTATTAATTATGATCCAAGAGCACTCAGCCATTGCTTTAAAAATAATAAAAAAATAAAGAATACAACAAATGATGCTTTGGTTGTTATGTAACAGTGTGGTGGGTGTTAAAAAGGTAATTTTGTTGGCCTATGACTATTTCCCGTAACTTCACTCACAAGAGCAGGTGAACTCATTTTCCGGTAGGTCGCAAATGTACCAGCTTGGGCTTTATTACCCACTTAAACTTTAATAAAGTCTCAAGAAGGTTATCAGTCTGTTAACTTTCTATGGTTATGTCATTGAAAATCTATGAGGTGACCATTCCGTTTTTTAAGCAAATGAAGAAAGATTGGGTCCAGGAATATTGTGAAGTATTTTTTTCTGCATTATTTTTCTTCTTCCTCCTTCTCTCTCTTTAAAAATTTTAAAATTTATTTTAAAGACCCGCTCCCCACCTTCCTCCTTCTCTTGTCATTCTGGGCAGGCCTTGACTTATGAAAGATTTTCAATCCTGCTTCTTTCTTTTCTTTTGTAAGTTACAATAGTTAGGTCGGTCAAATGTTTGCCTTTGTGTGTGTGTGTGTAATATTTCTATGAATAAAAATCATTAAAGAAGTACCCTGGGATATATTAAAACATCCTTAACACAATACAATAATACTTAATAATAATGTTTTGATGTGCATTGCAAAGTACCATCCCTTGTGACTACAATCCATTTCCTCTCATTTTTAGTAGGCAACACAGGGCTGGCCCTTCAGTACAGGCTGCAGCCAAGTCAGACCTGGGTGACCTGGAGACTGCCTACATACCTGAAGGGATTTGTAGGACGTTTTTGTGGGTCTTGAAACAAACTTTTCTTAAATTTTGAGAAGGAAGAAGTGTTTTCCCTCCCTCTATCTCTCCTTTCTTGTTTTATCCCCTTGGAATGTTTCACTCCTGTGATGTAAGCCATTGGTTAATTTTATTAGATTAGAAGCATTCAACTTTGGACTTAGCTGTTCAGCTTGACAATTGTATTATTTCTGGCAGGATATATGTATAATTTCAAACAACTGTATCAGGGAACAAGGCAATGTATCTGTTCTTTCCAATGGCCAAACCATTTGGCTGCTTCTTAGAATTTTCATATTTTATTTGCCTTATAGAACACCTGATGAAGTGACTACTAATATAGATGCGTATTTTGGGAAAAAATGTAATGTACATTAGATGTTGAAGTGAACATTTTAAGAATGGTATTAGGCAAATAAACTATAATAGTGGTAAGGTTATTAATTCTATCATCAAAGGGGAATTTTTTATTTTTTGTCAACAGCAAACTTTGTTCCATTTTATCACTGGGGGAAAAAATGTGCTTCCAGCGCTAGTTCAAACCTTTATTTTTAGGTAAAGCATGGAAGATTTTAGAAAAAACATATTTCAGAAAGTATATAGCATGTAGCTGAGAACTGCTAGTGTGGGGGTCGGGTGACAGTTCCCATGGGAATTCTCCACGTCTTGTGACCATTGTTGTTCTGGACTATCTTTTCAGGGGTGTTTGCCCAGCAAACAGCTTTAGAAGCTAGGAACAGTTCTGCCTTTGAGGCACAGGGGAGATTTTTTCCTTGATCCAAATAGATTCTGTGCAGAGAGGTTAGCAGGTTTGTGTGCAGCTCTCTATAAAATTGGGGACTTCCTAAATTTGGGATTCTTCCGGTGTGACACAGACACTGTGAGTACAGCACCCCCCGTGAGTGAGAGAGTCTGTGACTGGGACGTCAGCGTTTATGGAATTGTGACAGGCGAACAGGGGAGTTTGACAGCCAGATAGAGTTCTCAGTCCCTTCACAGTGCTTGATTTTTTTTTTTTTATCACATGTAGCTAAACATTAGAACACCAGGCCTTCCTTTTAAAAAAGAGAAAAAAAAGGAATACAACTGCCTTATAAATTGCACTTATTTCTCAAACTAAATGCACTGGGAATGAAGCATTCATATATACTATTTGCCGTATAAAACTTCAACTTATGGCAGCATTTATTGCAGAGACAAGAGTATGAATATGAAATTAATTTTACTTGCATAAACTCACACTGCTTCAAATGCTAAGCAGTACTGATAGTTCGAGGCTTGATGTGTCCATGGTGTGTAGTTCTGTGCAGTTTAAGTGTTTGGCCCTCAAAGGAGCAGCAGGTGGCACTTATATCTGAGTTCTAGCAAATGAATAAAACACATGCAAGAGATTTAATATATCAAGATGCCTGGTAACTGTGATCTTAATTTTTTTCCCCTTTGGTGTTGTGTTCTTTCTTCAGATGTGGCGCAACTGATACGGGAATTGAGAATTGGGATTAGAAATGGGGCTACTTTTTGAAAAGCTACTAAAGACGTTGCATTGAATGCCCATGCTTAGCTTGGTGGCAAGTTTGCAGTCAATGAACCACAAATACCTGTTAATATAAGTGATGTATTCATCGCAAGTTTACCAAATTAATTTGGTGCGCCCTAGATAAAAGTGAAATGCTCAGGCAGGTGTTATGGATTGAATGACGTCTCTCCAAAACATATGCTGTAATTCCTAACCTCCATGCCTGTAGGTGTAATTCCACTTGGGGGCGGGCTGTCTCTGTTATGATGTTTATGACGAGGGCTTTATGTAGGTGGTATTTCAGTCAGTCTCTTTTGATATACAGACGCAATTAAAGAAGCAAGCTAGTAGAGATGGGACTAGACTGAAGCTGAGCCACGTGGAGATCTGCAAGAAACCAGGAGGCTAGCTGAAGGGACAGGGCCGTCCACAGAACCAACACAAAGAAAATCCCTCCTCCAGCGCTGACTCCTCACCTCTTAACCTGTGAATTTTCACACAATTTCTGTTTGCCGTGGCCACCCACTTGTGATATTTCTATTGTAGTAGTGCTAGACATAGAAGACAGCAGGCATATTGATAGATTTATATTGAGATAGAGCCTTAAATTTTATATAGGGTATTTTGCTTTTAGCTTTAGTAAAGAATAACTTTAGTTATATTTAAAGGAAAACTGCATTTTACTTTTATATATTTTTTAAGTGACAAGTTATTCTCAGCAACTAACTCCCAGATCTTTCATTTGTATATTCTACACGAGCAAGATAAACTTCTACCTTCAACTTTGGTGCTGTTAGGAAGTATTTCAATATGATAGCTACTGGCTGCTTCCTACTAATTTTCTCGGGAAAAAATAAGCAAATTTATAGGTGTTCCACAAGTTCCTCAAGGTGGTAATGTTTTATGGAATGAGTAGTTTAGATTTTGTAAAGTCCACATATACTTTAGATTTTTATGGAGTGTGTGTGTGTGTGGTGTGTGTGTGGTGTGTGCTGTGTGTGTGCGTGTGCTGTGTTTAGGTAGCCATCTGCACCATAATTTATGATGTCTTGTGCATTTTAATCAGCGTCTAGTTATGCACAGTCCTAGCCTTCCTGCTACCTAAATACTTAAAACAGCAAAGAGCTGTGGGATATAGGGCATGTAGCTGGAAAACTACTTCCTGCTTTGCCTCCCTGTACCTGAGCAGATGATCTGCGAACCAAGGCCTCTCGGAGGCACAGCTGCTGAACTGCTGGAGTGCGGTTGGCAGCAGGAAGCAGGGACTGGGTCTGTGGCTGCCAAGGGGCCTGGCCTTCCTGCTGGTCAGCCTTGGGTGCTCTAGTTAGGGAGGGCAGCATGGCACCATTTTACCCATGGCTGTCTCTGAGTAGGCTTTCGGCGCTGGCGGAAAACGGGAGCTGGTGCTGCCATGTTGTTGCCATGCAGCCTCCTTGCCCGCAGGGTTTTAATTGCATTGTGTGGCTTTGGCACCATGGTCATTTTAACGGATAAGCATTCATTTTTCCCCCTTTGATGTGTAGTTTAGTCAGAAAAAACTGCAACTGAAATCCATTTCAAACAGAAATGCGTTGTGCCAGCTGCAGATTGAAGCCTGGCCTTGATTTGCAAATTTTCGCAGATTCGGAGGATGTTCTGCCAGCGAGCCAGCGCAAAAGCTGGGATAGGGCCAAAACCAAGCTCCACTGAACACTTTCCATCCCAGCTTCTCAATGTACAGATCCAAGGAACTTTTTCCTTGAGAAGACACTGGTATATATGTTTTTTGAATAGCCTTATACACACATAAATCCAGAACCCTGGCATGGAGATAAGGCTTCTGGGCTTTAATTCTGAGTCATGGGTTTGTTATATGACTTTGCTGGATTAATGGGGCCTGGAAAGACCACAAGGCACTTGGGGATACCAATTTTCAAAATAAACTATTTTTTGAAGTATTATTAAGTCAAAAAGTATTGCTAAAATTAATAGTGGCCTTTCTTAAAAAAATCTAAAGGTGCAGGTATTACTTTTCAACAGATTCTCCATCTAGGTCTACATACTTTCTTTTCCTTTTTTAATCATTTTATTAGGGGCTCATACAGCTCTTATCATAATCCACACATACATCAATTGTGTAAAGAACATTTGTACATTCATTGTCCTCATCATTCTCAAAACATTTGCTCTCCACCTAAGCCCCTGGTATCGGTTCCTCCTTTTCTCCCTCCCTCCTTACTCCCCTGTCCCTCATGAACCCTTGAAAATTTATAAATTATTATTTTGTCATGTCTTGCCTTGTCCAACGTCTCCCTTCACCCACTTTTCTGTTGTCTGTTCCCCAGGGAGGAGGTAATGTACACATCCTTGTAATCGGTTCTCCCTTTCCAACTCACCCTCCCAATGCCCTCCCTGTATCGCCACTCACACCACTGGTCCTGAAGGGATCATCCGCCCTGGATTCCCTGTGTTTCCACTTCCTATCTGTACCAGTGTACATCCTCTGGTCTAGCCGGATTTGTAAGGTAGAATTGGGATCATGATAGTGGGGGGTGGGTTGTGGGGGAAGCATTTAGGAACTAGAGGAAAGTTGTATGTTTCATTGTTGCTACATTGCACCCTGACTGGCTCGTCTCCTCCCTGAAACCCTTTGGTAAGGGGATGTCCAGTGGCCTAAACATGGACTTTGGGGCTCCAACCCGCACAACCCCCCCGTATTTATTATGATATAATTTTTTGTTCTGATGATGCCTGATACCTGATCTCTTTGACACCTAGTGATCACACAGGCTGGTGTGCTTCTTCCATGCGGGCTTTGGTTTTCCTCTCTGTAACCCATTCCTGAAAAATTCTGCACTCTTGCTTTACACCATGCCCAAATGGCAGATTTGCCATCCTCCAGGGACTCAGATGAATTTCCCTGTTGAACAAAAGGAAGCCTGAAGAGGCAAGCTCAGGCTGTTGGGTGAATGAGGTAAAGATTTCTCAGTAAATTCTCAAGGAATACCTTTGCCACCCTCGAAGAATGAGCGGGACGTTTTGCCTCCCAGGATTCTGCCCCTGCTCGAGACTAGCAAGGGTTGCTCTAGGGGAAATTCTTTGAGAAACCTTATGGCAGACGATGGCCCCTCTTTCCTCTGAAGAACAGCTGGCTGTTCGAATCCCTGACCTTTTGGTTAGCAACAATGAATGCCTCAATCAGTGTGCCAGCAAGTCTCCTTTTATTACGAACATACCACAGCTCATTAACGAAGCAAGAGTGCGTGGCATCAAGTAGCTTCGCGCTAGTTGTGTAGTGTGCATTTCTAAGTCAGTGATCGTTCAAGTTTCTCACATGCAAGCTACATGCTTTTCTTGGATCGTTCATACAGGATCAAGACTCACTTCTGACAGGGTAGGATGTATTCATTTATTTTTAATGAAAATATTTGTGTATAGCAGACATTAAAAGAAGTGTGTGCAGTTATGACATGTCCTATCCTATTAAATTCATTAAACACACCTTGAGTGTTGACACTACTATGTACTCTGGTCTTCAGAACAATCCTAGAAGGTATTGTCATTCCTTAGTGTGAGGAAATTGAGCCTCAGAAAGCTGAAGCTAGTTGCCTACAATGCAACTTCTAAGTGGTAAAGCAAAATTTAGGCTGCTTTCTTATCTTCAAGTTCCATGTGTGTTCAACTCTACTTTCTTAAAACATGCTAAGGCATAACCTCAGCCTTCCTGTAGCTTGTATTCTGTGGCACTAGAGATACAAACAGAGAAAGTGACTGCTTAAATGTGAACTTTTGTACAATGGCTGTACATTATAATGGAAGCATGGGAGCAATCAGTGCATGTAAGTCTTCAGGGTAGTGAGACAGTTGTAGGTCGAATGTGCAAGAACCATGCAAAGTAGAACAGGTGCTTTTGCGGAGGCATGGCACGATGTGGGGAGCACAGCTACAGCTCAAGATGGGCATGGGGTAGGATAGCAGGAGAAAGCACATGGTAGAACTGAGCCTTCAGTGCTGGCCTCTGAAGGAAATTCTTCTGGGGAGAGGGAGGGCTGCCCACCTAGTTGGGATTGGGGCTGGTCCTTCAGACCTCTCTATTGGATCTACAGCTCAGGGAGAGGGAGTAAACGGAGGGAGTAAACGGAGGGAGTAAACGGAGGGGGAGGAAAAGAATGGGGAGCACATCCTGACCCACCAAGCCCCGAGGACAATATTCCTGCTCAGAGCAGCCAATGCACAGAGAGGAACATATGGCCGGGCCCACTATGACACACGACATCCCTCACTGACACATAGCTCTACGGGGGGCAACACTGGAGACACAGTGTGGGAATTGTGCCCAACCTGACCCCACCACACCGAGGCAAAACACTAAGGGTGTGCAACAGAACAGCAAGGTGAGCAGAGCAAGGAAGTCCAGAGGGGGTACCAAAACACAGACCTTGAACTATTTATAGGCTTTTGTCTTTTTGGTCATTGGGTTTTTTGTTGTTCTTATTTTTTGTGCATATTATCTCTATAGGTCTATCTAGATAAGATAGGTGGGATGAACAATCCGGAGGAGAAAACAACAGGATCCAGGGTTCTGGTGGGGTGGGGGTGGGACATGGGAAAGGAGGAGGTGGGGGAAAGGAAGTGGGTGTTAACAAACCAAGGACAAGGGAACAACAAGTGATCAAAAATCAATGGCAAGGAAAGTGTAGGCGGCCTGGTAGGGCTTGATCAAAGGCAATGTAACCCAGAGGAATTACTGAAACCCAAATGAAGGCTGAGCATGATAGTGGGACAAGTGGAAAGTAAAGGAAATAGAGGAAAGAGCTAGAAGGCAAAGGGCATTTATAAAGGTCTCAATAAAAGCATGTACATATATAAATATATTTCTATATGACAATGGGGAAATAAAGTAAATTCTTCTGGGGGGAATGGCAGTTGTCCACGTAGCTGGTATGGGGGACCGAGCCCTCGGGCCCCTCTAATGGCTCCCGTCCTCTAGTTCTTAATGCTTCCTCCCCCCGTCCCTATCATGATCCAAATTCTACCTTATAAATCTGGCTAGACCAGAGGATGTACACTGGTAACTGGAAACACAGGGAATTCAGAATAGATAAACCCCTCAGGTCTAATAATGAGAGTAGTGATATCAGGAGGGGAAGGGTAAGGTGGGGTAGAAAGGGTGGACGAATCATTAGGATCTACATATAACCTCCTTCCTGGGGGATGGGCAACAGAAAAGTGGGTAAAGGGAGATGTTGGAGAGTGTAAGACATGAAAAAAAATTATCAAAGGTTCATGAGGGAGGGGGATGGGGAAGGAGAAAAAGAAAATGAGCTGATATCAAGGACTCAAGTAGAAAGCAAATGTTTTGAGAATGATGATGGCAACAAATGTGCAAATGTGCTTGACACGATGGTTGTATGTATGGATTGTGATAAGAATTGTTAGAGCCCCAAATAAAATGATTTTAAAGGGGGAATAAAAATAAAGGACGTGAGGCATGGACAAGAACGAGGAGGACGGGGTTTTCCTGCTAATGAGTGTGAGCTTTTCCATATAGGTAATTTGTAGTGATTATAGGACTTTTATCAGGGGGGAAACAGGAGAATCAGTACTGCACAGTGACACCAATATCCTTTAACCAAAGCCCATAAATAATGCGTCTGCAATGGAATAACCTGGACTTATTCTTACTGTAGAGTATGTTAGAAAAAGTTAAGATATGATTTGGTGATTCAGGGTAGGTCAAAGGATGTTATCAGGAACCAGAGGTAATTCTGTAATTTGGTAATTTTATAAATTGGATTTAGTAGGAGTGCTGAAAGAAATCTGACACTGTGATTGGTCTCAGAAAAAGCAGAAATTATTCATATTAGCTGGGAGAGGGTGTGGTTGGCATTTTTTAACGGAGTACACGATACATCTGTTTTTTTATATGCTTAGGCAGGATTATGAAGTAGACTTG
This sequence comes from Tenrec ecaudatus, assembly GCF_050624435.1. Classification (NCBI taxonomy): domain Eukaryota; kingdom Metazoa; phylum Chordata; class Mammalia; order Afrosoricida; family Tenrecidae; genus Tenrec; species Tenrec ecaudatus. The sequence goes on along the minus strand of NW_027458032.1, from coordinate 169,746 downwards.
GCTTTGCTCTCCCTTCATCAAAGTCATAGTGACCTTGGGTGATGTTGGTGTTCCCTGGGACTGTTTGTGCCCACAGGACAACACTGCAGCTGTGCTGTGAGGGCCAGTCCGGGGTGTCTCTTCAGCCAGATTTTAGTGGTGCAAGCTATGTATTCAGACTCCACTGTCTTAGCTGAGTGAGCTTTGGCAAGCTATTTAGACTCATTATGCCTCCGTTTCCTTTTCTGAAAATAGGATTAGTTCATGGAGTTATGATGGAATATATGGGATGATAATATATGTAGTTAGAATCATGTCTGGGAGATAGTAAAATTTCAGTAATTATAATCGTTTCTATTATTTTGGAAATATTACTCCATCAGAATTGGAACCAAAGGCATGAGGAAGGAAATGCTTAGGAGAGCTGGTTGACTGCTCGGCCAGGGTGCTAGAAGTAGGCTCTGAGAGAGGCAATCCAAACGGACGTTAGACAAGACTCGGCCTCAGATTGTGGCGCGAAGACAAGAAGAGGCTATACGACAGTCTCCCTATGTTTATCCCCGAATGTGCGGTGGGAGGTGAGATTCTCACAATAGATCTGGAACACAGGAATCGCAAGGAAGATTAAAGGGCAAGAATGATAGCCAGCTGGAGATGTTCAGCAGCTGCTGGTGATACATAACCGAAACTCAGGGACAGGCCAGGCGTGCTAACCACTGTGCTTTCTGCTGTCTTAGAGAGGGCCTAACTGTCCACAGGTGAGAAGTGCCACTCATTTCATCCTTGCCCCCCTCCCCCCTTTGCTCTCTGCAGGTCTGAGGGAGGAGGTTTCCATGATCTCATATATAATACCAAACAATCAGCAGACTGTCAAAAATGATGGATTTGCTTTTTGTCAACAAAATGGAACATTCTTTTTTAAAAAAAAATCATTTTATTGGGGCTCATACAACTCTTATCACAATCCACACATACATCAATTGTGCAAAGCACACTTATACACTCATTGCCCTCATCATTCTCAACATTTGCTTTCCGCTTGGGTTCCTAGAATCAGTTCCTCATTTTCCTTTTTCTCCTTCTCTTTCCCTTCCCCCGCTTCCCCCACCTTCATGAACCCTTAATAATATATAAATTATTGTTTTATTTTATCTTACACTGCCTGGTGTCTCCCTTCACCCACTTTTCTGTTGCCCATCGCCCAGAGAGGAGGTTATATGTAGATCCCTGTGATTGGTTCCCCCTTTCTACCCCCTTTTCTCCTAGTATCGCCTCTCTCACCCTTGGTCCTGAGGGGTTAATCTGTCCTGGATTTCCTGTGTTTCCAGTTCCCATCTGTACCGCTGTGCATCCTTTGGTCTAACCAGGTTTGCAAGGTAGAATTGGGATCATGATAGTTGGGGGGAGGAAGCGTTTAAGAACTAGAGGAAGGTTGTGAGTTTCATTGTTGCTACATTGAACCCTGAGTGACTCATCTCCTCCCCACTACCCCTCTGCAAGGGATGCAAAACAGAACATTCTTATGCCAAGAAAATCTTGTCTGGGGCTTTTAACTTTGAATAATTCTGCATGATACTTTCACAAATGCTTAGATGGAAAAACATAAGGTGTTCTTCTAGATAGTCCCTTAGATAATTTTATATATCTGTCTACACATCTGTCCTTCCATCCATCTATGGCCATCAGGTTTGCTGAGTAATGGACCGTATTACTTTGGTTCTTAATAAGGTTGCTTCTACAAACCATGATTTGGCAGGGTGCAACCAATTTTTACTGAGAGATGTTATAAGGAACTGGCAAGGAACCATGGTTTATTTTTTAATTCACTTTTGGTTTTGTGAATAATCTGGTTCTCGATAGTGTACTAGGTAGACTACATGAGGACTCTGGGAGAAAAGTAACTTCCAGTGATCAATGACAGGAAGTGCTCTACTTCTCTTGAATATTCACCGCCCCCCTCCCTTGATGGTGAATTATGTAGCTGCTGTTATTTCCTTCTTTGAGTTAGTCACTGGGAAACTCAGAGGAAAGCATATGGTTCTGAATGAAGTATCTGTTACCAATAACAGTAATTATAGTGCTAATCAAAATTCTGGCTTTATTCTCTCCTCTTTTTACTTCCTGTTACACACCTTTTCTCAGTTCTCTTTAGTCTCATTACTCGAGTAAGGTACTCGGAAGATGGTAAGGCGCTTACATTCTTGTTTGTCCTATAAATACCTGAGTGTGTATGTGTACCTACACAACAGTTTTGTTGCTACTTATAGGTGTTGTGTGTTCCACGTGACAGAGTAGAGCTGTCTCGTAGGCTCAATCTGTATGGAAGCAGATATCTGGCGTTTTCTTCCGTGGAGCCACTGTGGGGACCGGGGAGTATTGCATGCTACAGATATTTTCGTTGGAAGCTAAGCTGGAAACCATTGTGCCACCAGGGCTCCTTTGCACAGGCTTACACACATGTCATTGTAAAAGCACTAACAAGGACCTGACAAACCGTCTCTTTATTCCACTGAAATGGGCTCTTTTGTGTGGCATATGTAAGAAACATCCTAATTTCATAAGATGGGAGTTTTATCTTTATTACAAAGATATATATATATTAAAGAATAATGGAAGCAGGGTAAGAGGTTTTCTAGAGTTAAAAGGAACCAGAGGCAAATACTACTATAGACACCATCGTGCAATCATGGAGATCTACAAGTACATGCTTGTGTAGACACAAAGGCTGAACAGCTATGGGAGGTGGAGGGGGAAGTAAGCCCATGTACATACAGAGATTTGACAGAGGTTATTTGTATATGTGATTTTACCTTGAATTCAATGACAGAAATGAATGTGGCTGAGTGTACAGGGGATCAAGCTATCAAAACTTTTTAGACATAACCAAACAACCTCAGGGAATGGACCTGCTCTCTCAAGAAGGTAGTCTTGGGAGATACCATGGTCAATTGGCATGACAAAGACAATGTTCTACATCCTACTAAGGTGAGTAGTGACTGGGGTCATAAACACTATCAGCATCCATCTAAGGTGCAAATCTTGGGGTCTCCTCACCTGAGGAAAGAAGAGTGATGAAAATCAAGAGAAACCATTAGTCCAATGGACTAACGAACCATGCAGACATCAGTCACTATAATTCTGAGAGCAGAAGAACTAGATGTTGCCCACCACCACTGCCAACTGCCCTGAAAAGGATTATGTTTGGTCCTGGATGGAGCAGGAGAAAAATGTCGAACAAAACTAAAAATCATAAAAAAAGATCAGGCTTTCTAATGGTTGGATAGATACAGGTGGAACCCCCGTGATTATGGCCCTTAGTCCTTCTGTGTGTTTTGAACTGAACTCCTTTGTTAGAATCATCAACCATTTAAGAGCAACAGGAAATACTCAAGGCAAAGCTTAGCTGACGGGGAATGAAGAGGAATGGAAATAGGACACACAGGAAGACAATGGTGTACGTGAGAGTACCTTGGGGGGAATTGCAACAAAGTGTGTAAGAATTGAGTATAAAACCGATTTCTGCTGTAAATCTCCATCTCATGAACAGTAAAAAAGTATTTTAAAATGCTATATGCAAGAAAAATGAGTTAGCTGTGTAACTCATGTGTAGATTGTGTTAGGAAAAGCTATGGATTTGAAATCAGAAGGATTTCATCCTTCTTGGTCTTTTAATAGCTGTGTGGCCTTACACAGCTACTTAATCTGTGTGAGCTTTGAATTTCTCGGTAGAATGAGAATAAAAATATCTGTTCTACCTACTTTTCCTTTATTGCAAAGATTACACTGGATAATGCATAATCCTCTGTAAACTGCAAAGAGCTAGAGGTAATATTGTTATCCAAGTTTTGATTTTCACTTCTTAGAAGAGTATCTGTCACAGCGTTAGAACAGGAGCCACCAACTTAACACCAATGTGAATGATCAGGGGTCAAGAAAACGAATCCTGTGATTCTCTGCCTTTTTCTCATCATCGATGGAGGCATTAGTAAAAGAAGTACTTCTCTCAATATTAGAATAGAAAACTCACTGCAACATCAGGGGTAACAGCAAGTAGCAGAGAAACAATACTTAGAAGAACCATCTGCCCTGTTCTGTAGGAGTTCCTGGGTAAAGCAAATAGTTAATGATCTTGGCTGCCAACCACAAGGTTGGCAGTGAAGGTCCACCAAGTAACACCCCCGATGAAAGGGCTAGCAATCTACCCTTGAAATAAACTTGTGGGACATCATTCCACTATAGCACACACAGGGAGGCTTGCCGCGAGAGGGAGTCAACTCAGTGGAAGATCGTTGATGCGTGTTTCTGTATGTCCTGTACAAGGAGCGCAAGTGGGGCCGGTAGGTAAGCATTGGACTGCTAACTTCCAGCTTCTCAGTTCAAACCCACCAGCCAAAGACAGCTGAGGTCATCTTGTCGCATAAACACACACACAATCTTGGAAACTGACTGGAGGATGACTGTGAGTCTAAGTCAGCACAGTGGCAGGAGGTGGGTTAATGTCAGATACAGCCAGCAGCCACGAGTCAGTGACTCCTCGTGGTTACCAGGCATACATGGGAATGGTTTTGTTTTTAAAGAGAAGGCAGAAAAAAAACCTTTAAAAAAGTCTTCCCAATATAGTTTTTGGTAATTAATTCAAAATTTTAAAAATACATATATTGGTGAACACTGTTCAGGGAGGACAGGATAAGTTGTGGTTACTAGGTCATGACCTCAGTTACAGAAAGTATTTCTGAAATTCGGCTCATGTGTGAGGCAACACGGACCCAAAAAGGAATAAATTTTTAAGTTCTTTGTAGAAAGCAAACGCACATCTATTTTTTAAGTGTTACAAAGCATTTCTCTGGTGAATATTCATTAAATTCTATACATGGTGTTCTAAAAATATTCAAATTTGTTTCTAAAAGGCACTTTTTACTATGAATGCATTACAAAGGTATATTTTTAAATGCACAATTAATATATTCATGCAGCATACAAAGGAAGCAGTATTTATAAATAATTATTTGTGAATAATGTACAGTTTTGTTAGGTGTTGCTGTCTTCTGCCTAGTTGTGGTAACATGCTGATATCAAACAACAGGTATTCCTAGGGACTGTATTCCAGGAACATCAAAGGACTGTTGGCTGCTTATCTTATTATAGTAGGTCCCCGGGGTAAGATATCAAAAAATGAAATTGAGAAACTAGCACATTACCCAGATTATATATAAATATATGAACACCAGATAATAGACTAATTTCCACCATGTATTAGACTTGTTATCACTACTTTAGAATTAAAAGGGATATCTGAAAACGTCAGTAATCACCATATGATAAATTATAAATGAGCTTTTGAGCTTGAATTTATCAGGTATGTCTCAAAAAAAAAAGTAGATCAAGATTTTCTGTAATCGCCACACACTAAGCTGGGAGTGAGTTTTAAAAACCTGTTGCCCTTGAGTTGATTCCGACTCACATGACCCGTTAGGACAGAGTAGAATTGCACCTTTGTGTCTCCAATCCTGTGCTCTTTATGGAAGCTGATTGCCACATCTCTCCTGCAAAGAAGCTGATGGATTCTGTGTTTCGGTCACCACCTGAGAGCATTAACCTGTGTCCCTAGCACTCCTTTAAGTGAGCTCTAGGACCTGGGTTCTCCAGGGCTGGTACCATCAGCAATGGATGCTGGAAATACACGAGCACTGTTTGGAGCCCTTGCCGACCTAGTGCTAATCTTTGCCTCCTAACAAATTAGCCATTGTCAGTTTCTCAGGTTTCATTTTTAATCTTTAAAAGGATGGCGTAAATGAAGATTTTCAGAGTTCTATTCTTACAATTATATTTGTCTGTGAAAATATTACCACTTGTGTTTCCCCATGCGCTAGGAGAAGGGAAAAAGAAATTCGGTTACAAAAATGTTTCTATAGAAAGCATAGTACTTATAGTGAGGAAGGTCACCACCAGTTGTAAGAGAACATACTGAAATTGAAACACAAAGATCGGAGATGATGTAACGAGATCAATTAGAGCCTATGGAGCCGTGCTTTCCAGCCTAGAGGAGGAGGAGGGCAGAGAGTAGCTTGTTAGAGTCATCTGGTGAGAAGCAGAATTTTTCGCATTAAAAACACACACCGCTCCTGTCGACTCTTTATGTTGGGTTTGAATAAGGTTGAAAACCATTTGTAATGAATATTGTATGAATTGCTAGAACAAAACAACAACTTACTTGCTGTCGGTTCTGAAGGCGCTGTGCTTATACAAACTACAAACAGGTTTGTTCCAGGTGATCCCAAACCCATCCTATTGCCCAGGTACACAAATAAATAACTGAGCTATCTGTCAAAATCTGACCCAAAGGAAACCATTTTAAAATAATTGACTATGATGGCTAATAGCATGACATGGGTCAAAAAAGTGTACTGGGCCAATCACATTGCTTCATCGTAAATTTTAAATAAGCCACATGGAGTTGCAGCTAAAAGGCGTCATGGTGTTGAGAGAGGTTGGGTTTGTTATGATGGGTATTCTGCAAGAAAAAATTTATCAGAAAAACATAAACACAGAAAAATGAGGGTGGTGGGGAGTCTGGTTGACAGAGGATGAGAGAATAGACAGAGTGGGCGAGTCACACTGGCGGCAGGGTATTTACCGCAGACCCCATGACTCATCTCTGCCACTGATTTTGTTTTTCCCAGATCACACATTGCCCATAGTCATTTTACCAGTCTTTGGTACAAAAAATAAACAAAGAAATTTTCACACCTATTTTTATGTTGACTTCACAACATCACATTGTTATAAAAATGGTTTAATTCCAATTTAAATGTTATCTTTTTCCATTTAAGCCTGTTTATCCAGTTTTATTTGCACATAGTCACCATTTTTTCTCCAAACTATTTTTTTTACATAATTTCAAGTACTGTCCACTAAAGAGATTTAGACTTCATCTTGAGAGATTTATATATCTGTATGTTTCTACTCAAATCTCAGGGGGAAAATAGGAAAGAAAGCCTGTAAAACAAATGAACATTTCTGTTGATCAAATAACTTTTGTGAAGAAAGAAAACAAGGGTGATTTTGTTTTTGTAAACAGAATTTTGTATTTTTAAGAGTAGAGTAACTATGCTAATAAGAAAAGTACAGCAATCAACAATCCTTTTTTGCTGGAGAGGAAAAAGTAATAGAGAAGAATGTTTTACTTATATCACTTGTAGTGCCTTTCGCACTGTTTTGGATGGGTCCAAACTTGGTGATGAAGTAAAAGATACTCGACTTTTAAAATTTAGTGGGATCTAGAATGCGAACAGGCATTGGTAAAAACATGGTCAAAGCATTGGAATGGCAAGTCTCAGAAGAGGCCTGATGTTGTTACATGAAATGAGGCCAGTTTTGACTCAGAGCAACGGTTTGTACAACAGAACGACACACTACCGGGTCCTGCTCCAGCCTCACCGCCGTTCCTTTGTGTGCCCATTGTTGCCAGCCACTGTGCCAATCCATCTTATTGAGGGCTTTATTTAATTAATTTATTTATGCATCTCTACTGAGTAGGATGCCCTGTGGCAGGATCTTGTCTTTCCTGATAACATAGCCAAAATACTTGAGACGAAGTCTGACCATCCCTGCCTCTAAAGAGCACTCTGGCTGTGCTTCTTCCAAGGCAGATTTGTTTGTCCAGTTAGCAGTCCACGGTACCTTCAATATTCTTCCCCAGCACTACAATTCCAATGTGCAGATTCTTCTTCAGTCTTCCTTATTCATTGTTCAACATTCACATGCCTATGAAGCAAATGAAGAAGATCATGGCATGGCGCTGGGGCACCTTATTCTTCAAAATAGCAGCCTTGCTTTTCACACTTTAAATAGAACTTGAGCTGCGTATTTACTCAATGCAATGTGGCATTTGATCTCTTGACTAAGCTGCCCTCAATGTTGATTATGGATCCAAGCAAGATGAAACCCCTGGCAACTTCAATGTTCTTTTATCATGATGTTGCCTATTGGACTAGATGTGAGGATTTCTGTTTCCTTGACACTGAGTTGTAATGCATAGTGTAGGCTGCAGTCCTTGGACTTCATTTTCAGTATGCAAGGTTGTATCATCTGAATATCATAGGTGTTAATAAGCCTTTCTCCAATCCTGATGCCATATTCTTCTCCATGCAATCCAGGGGCCTTAATTATTTGCTCAGTTTACAGATTGAACAAGTGAGGTGAGAAGACCCAACTCTTGACACACACCTTTCTTGATTTCAAATCATGTCATATACAAAGGGATACCCCCTAAAACCAGAATTGGGCTGGCAGAGCTTTCTTAGTATGTGTTTTCCCCACTGGGCAAGCATTGAGCAACTCTCTCTGAGTTAGTGTATCCAGTGGTGTCACCTGGGGAGGTTCTCTATGGTCTCAGTGGATTTTTTTCATAAAACCAGTTTCTCTCAAACCTCATTTCTTGTGATGGTTGATTTAAGTGAACAGCTTGTGGCTGTGAAGTTTTGTTTCCTGCTCGGGAAAAATGACACAGAAACTGTTGCGATGTTGAACACAGCTTACAGGATAGCACTATGGGAAAAACTCAAGCGTATGAGTGTTTTCCTTGTTTCAAAAAAAAGGTGAAATGTCTATTGATGACAAAACTCATTCTGGACATCCATTAACTTCCCAAACAGATTGAAACATTGACTTGTAGTGCATTTGGAGTTCATTCCACCACGTCAGACTGTTAGTCAAGTCAATCTTTCTATTTAGAGCAGTGGTTCTCAACCTTCCTAACGCCACGGCCCTTTGATGTAGTTCCTCATTATTTTTGTTGCTACTTCATAACTGTAATTTTGCTACTCTTATGAATCGGGCGAACCCTGTGAAAGGGTCATTCGACCTCCAAATGGGTCGCAACCCACAGTTTGAGAACCTCCGATGTCGAGGTTCTATAAGGATAAATGTAATTACTTTGAAATGAAGGATTATTTAGTGAAATTGAAAATATGACTGCCAGTTCTTTTTAATGGTACATTTTATTTGCCTTAACTACCGTATATACTTGAGTATAAGCTGACCTGATTAACAACTGAGGCACCTAATTTTACCACAAAAACTGCATAAAAAATGTGCTGAAAAATTTGGTTTATACACGAGTATATAACTAATTATTGTAACATGCATTTTGCCATTTACAGAATATTTGATTCTTGGTTATGGGACTACAGGCTCAATATTGGATGCAGTGCATACAAGAAAATAATTGTCTAGTTTTGGAGGGAGAAAATGTATTCTTGCTGACCATTAAAAACAAATGTCAGTCTGGGTGTCAAATTGTTCCTTGTTACTGATGAAAGCCATCTTTATTAATATTGTTATGTGAAGTGTATATGGATGTAATTTAAATAAAATCTTCCAACCTATTTTTTCTGGTTAACCTCCTGTTGAAAATTTCCTTTTTTTCTCCAGATAAATTGAAACTGACTCTATAGTTGGACAAGATATTCATGTGATTCTTTTAGACCCTATTAAAATGTAGATTCTGATTCAGTGTACGTGAGATGGATGTTGAAATTATCAGCAGTGGGTTGAACTGGAATTCCCGATGTAAACACCCTGATTTAGACCTCCACCCGATTGTTAGTTTGCTGTGCTCTGATGGCTGCGTGTTGCAGTGATCCTAGAAGCTATGCCTCTGGTCTTTCAAGTACCAACTGGGTCATCCGCAGTGAATAGGTTTAGCAGCGCTTGTAGACTAAGACAGAGTAGGAAGAAAGGCCCGATACAAACATTAACCAATGAAGACCTTAGTGATATGAACTGATCATTTTAAGACTAGTTTGATTTGAACTGGTCGAGTTATGGAATAGAACAGCACTTCTGGTCAAGTAGAAGACCACTAGAGTATCTAAGGAACAATTTGGCTGTACTTCTTTGAATACATATTTATTTGTTCTTCTCACAGTCCACAATACTTTCAGTATTCTTCTCCAACATATTAATTAAAATGCATCAATTCTTCCATCTCCCTTATTCATTGTCGAATTTTCACTTGCATATGAGGAAATTGAAAACACCAGGGCCTGGTCAGGCACACCTTAGTCTTCAAAGTGACCTGCTTGCTCTTCGACACCTTAAAGTAGTTTTGTGTGGCAGATTTGCCTAATGAAATATTTCACTAAATTTCCTGGTTACTAAACAGAAGGCAGCTATACCAAGATTATTGAACAGTCAGTAGGCTGACAATCATTGTCTTACCACATCAATGCCCCATATGCTATAGGAAGATATATATCATTCTAGCAAACCTGTGACTGACATTCTCAGTGAGTATTATTTTAAGTTTTCCCTGGCAGCCAACTCCCATTGTTTGTATAAGTAGCGTCCAGCCATGAAACGATTGATTCTGTACAAGCGAATAATTCAGGTCCTGCGATAGAGAGTTAGTCTACATTGGACCGATATCTCTATTTAAAAAAAATTAGGTACCAGGGGCTAATCAATGACAATATTAACAGAAGATCTTTTTGCCTCAAGGAGGTGATCAATAAGACTCTCTAACATAAATTGACAATGCGGTCTCTAAAGGGAGCCAAATGCAGATAAAAATCCATACATCCAGAAATAGATTTTGGGTTCATACGATATCCTATAGAGAATAATTAGTGCTTACATCATGGCCCTGCTTGATAGGGAACCGAGGATATATGAATGCTATATCAAAGTGTGGTGAAGAAATTAGATGGTGCTTTACTATCAGAAAAAAGATAACATCAGAAGTCTTAAAGGATTGTTTCCAAATAAGCAGCCATCTAAGTGAGATGTCAACTAAATCCACTTAGAAGTACACCAATATCAGTGACCACCAAAGGATTATAAACCATATCATCTGAAGCCAAAGGAGGTCAACAATATCAGAACCTAAATTGTGAGACATTAGTTTGCAGAAGGCTATGAGTGATGGGGGGCGCCCAAGATACGTTTGTGAGTTCTACATAGGAAATAAGTCTTCCTTGATTCCCTAGATCCATAATTGAGGGATGGGACGAAACTGGTTGCCAAACCAAGTGCATGGCAAGATGACTCTAGGGAGATCAAAATGATAACCTAACTTGAGCAGTGAAAACCTTGGCAGCTGATTTCCCCTCTGTTAAGCCTGATCTGGTTTTCATCATTTTCTGTAGTTTCTTTCTTTTTTTCATTACGGGGTTTATCTTCGATGTATTTTATCATTGAGGGTAAGCTCCTGTGATGAATGTTGGGCCTGATCTGGTTTTCAATATTTTCTGTGTTGTGTGTGCGTCTGTGTTTTTATACTGGGTTTTATTTTAGATGCAATTTGTCTTTGGGGGTAATTATCTTGAATTTTTGTTACATTTTTCTGTTGATCAGATCCAGGAATGATGAACCTATAGAGACAGCAGGCAGAATAAGGGTTTCTGGGAGTATGATTGAGGGTGATGGGAGAAGAGAGAGAGATGATGTCAGAGTTCAAGAAGGAAGCGAATGTTTTGAACCTGATTGTGGTAGCAGTTGTACAATATTGCGCCATGTGATTGAACTATGGGATGACAATATATTAGCCCCCAATAAAATGGTTTTTGGGGGAAAAAACCAACAAAATAAAATTTTTGCAAACACTGATCTTTCCCCTGTTTATTGTGATGTTACCCATTGGTCCAGTTGTGAGTATTTTTGTTTTCTTTGCATTGAATTGCAACCTATACTAAAAAGCGACTGTCCTTCATCTTAATCAGCAAATTCTTCCTCCTCCTCACCTTCAGCAGGTAAGGTTGTATAATCTGCATATCACAGGTTCTTAGTATGCCTTCCTACAATCTTGATGCCAATTTCTTCTTTATATCATGCAGCTTCACAGATCTTTTGATCAGCATGCTATTGCATAAGTATAGTGAAGGATACAACCCTAACACACACCTTGTTTGATTTTAAACCAATGTGTACATCCATTCATGTTCCTATGGCTGCCTCTTAGTCCATGTACAGGCTTTGCATAAGCACTATGATATCAGTATTTTGGAATTCCCGTTATTCTCAATGTTACCCAGAGTTTGTTATGATGCACACAGCTTCATGACTCTGCATAGTCCATCAATAAAACACAAGTAAACATCTTTCTGGGATCTTCTGTCATTGTTAGTCTTGTTGCATGTCCTCTTCTGAATCCAGCTTGAAATTCTGCCTGGTACCTGTCAATATGCTGCATTGACTATTGTTGAATTATCTTTGGCAAAGTTTTACTTCCATGTGGTACTTATGGTTTTATTTGATAACTTCCATCTTCATTTTGGTCACCTTAAGCTCTTACTTTATCCTCTCTGCAGTTTTCTATAGCTGTATATGTTCAGGAGTTAGCTTTAGAGTCTATTCTGATATGGATTTTGATCTCTTTTTGCTTCCTGTCTTTTAAACACCTTTTGTTTTCTTCATGTATGAGCTTCATGTCAACCTACAGATGACAGATTTTCTCTCATTAGTTTTCTATGGAGCATATCTGTTCCACAGGTATTCTTGAAATTCAGATGGTATATACTCAAAGTTGTATTTTAGCGATGTCAATTTGTTTTCATTTTCTTTAGTTTCAACTTGAACTTGTGTGTGAGCAATTGGTGATCTGTTCCACAGTTGGCTCATGGCTTCACTTTGGCTGCTGATATTGCATTTCTCCAACTTCAAAATGTGGTCCCTTTGATCCCTGTGTACTCTACCTGTTGAGATCCATGTGTACAAGTCACAGTTTATGTTGTTGAACAAGGTATTTGCATTGCAGAATTTGTTAACTCAAGTCCATAGTAACCCTGTAGGATAGAGTAGAACTGCCCCTTTGGATTTCTGAGACTAAATCTCTATAGGAGTAAGACAACTTCATCTTTATCTTTCAGGGCTGCTGGTGTGTTTGAACCACTGACCTTGTGGTTTGAAGCTCAATGCATAGCCCACCATGCCTACAGAGATCCTTAAGGAGTCATTGTTCTTGCAAAATTCTGTTACTGTTTCTGTCAGCAGGGTCATAGTTCCCAATGACTGCCCCTTTTTCTTTGTTGCCAGCTTTTGCATTGCAATTGCCAATAACTGTGATGGCATCTTGATAGCATATTTGTTCAGTTTCATACTGAAGAAATTGGTACAGTTCTTCAATGTCTTCACCAGTAGCTTTAGTGTTAGTTTGTAAATTTGGATACAAGTTGTATTAACAGGACTTCCTGTAGATGTATAGATAATATTTTATCACGGACAACATTGTTCTTCAAGGGAGCGCTTCAAGTATTCTCTTTGATGATGAGTTTGACACTATCCCACTTCCCATAGCCAAATCACTACCTGATTCAAACTGATCAAAACCATTCCATTCAGCTCACGAATATGTAGGATATTGATCTCTGTGTGTTCCATTTCATTTTTGGTGACTTTCAACTTTACTAGATTCATACTCTGTTGTGGGGGAAGCCAGCCCCCCACAAATAATCATGGGTTCAGTAAGCACAGTTGTACTGTTGAGCTATATAAAGATTATAATAAAGTCATAGAGAAATGGGAGAGATGGGAGAGAGTAAAATAAAGAAGTCAGACACATTTCTTGGTAGCATGCTCACCTCCTGGATGGCCATGATCTCAACAGCCAGGTCCATGCACAGCGCGGGCAGAGAGGGCAGGAGGAAGATTTATTACTAACCAAGGCTTATATATCTTTTGGGGGTGTGCAAGCCCCCTAATTACAGGTAAAGACATATGTCACAGGAAAGGGTTGTACTATAGGTACTACAGTAATGAGGGAGACAATCTAGGGGTATACGCACAATAGGAAGGGGAGTTATTGGGGGTACACATGTGACAAGATGGGCAGATCCTAGACTCATGATGGTGGGCTAACCTTGATTGCCCTTGAGCTGCAGACTCCAAGCTTTCAGGGGAAGCATTCCATTGTCCCTAACAGCAGGGAGTGAGCCCCACCTGTGGTGGGACCAGACAGTAGTCTGATGGCTGAATGCCTTCAGGGCGGATATCTCTTAAGCATCTGACCTCCCACCATGTGCCTGCAAACAGCCTCTAATGTCTGGCATATCTTTGGGGGAAGACAAAGCTGGGGAGAAGTCTTTTTTATATCCCACACTCTGTACATTCTATGTTCTAGTTATTAATTGATATTTGTAGCTCCTTCTTATTTTGATGCTCTGTCTGTAAATGAAGTTTCCCAAAGCTTTCCTCTATCCACATTATTATGGTGGACTCTGCCTTGAGAAGGCAGCTCTTCCTTATCTTATTTTGAGGGCCTTCCAAGGTGAGGGGCTCAGCTTCTGGCACTTTAGCGAGCAGTGTTCTTAATCCCTCAGCAGTGGGAGCCTGGTCCCCTTCAGGTACGCAGCTAACAGTGTTCCCCTCGTTATAGTGGTCAGTGGCTAATACCTGATTTCTGCTTTGGGGTCTCTGTGTGGGAACGCTCGCTGAAATGCGTTTCCTTTGGTGGCCCTGGCTGCATTTAAAGTACAGCGTCACAGCCACCGGTGAGTCGTCCATTATCTCAAACTGACACGCGAGGGGTGGGATCGCTCCTTCGGAGGAGCCTTATTCATTTCCCCGCTTACAGAGGCAAAGATGTTTCATAATGTGCACTGACCAGATGTGTCCAGTGAGAGGAGGTGCAAGAAGGTGGAGACCTTAAAGAAACAGATTTTAATTAGAGGGAATAGAGTTCGGAGGGGAGGGAGTCAGGGGCAGTGTCCGTATTTCTCCTTAATTCACATTAAGACTTCTATTGAGGAAGTGAGAATATGATGTGAACTTGAGGGTGGGACCCTCACAGGGGTAGGAGAGTTTCTGAAAAAATAAGTAGTGCTGGTCAGGCAAGTGAGTGAGTGAAAGAATGAACGATTGTTCTTATACCATTAACCCGTGCTGTTAACAAAAGTAATTAGGTTATGTGCACGAGTGATATTCTAAAATTATTAGTCTTTGGGAAATTGTCATTATTTTTTTGATCACCTATTAGAACACACTTACCAGAGATATTTCTTCTCAGAATTCAACGTCTACCCATCATGAAATTGCCAGTGTGGGAAACTGCTGAGACCACAATGAAGACATATCGTACAATCTCCACCCCCTTGCCATTGTTAACACTATTTATTTTCCTTTTAAAGCTCCTTAAATCCAAGATGAAGCTAGCTTTTAGCAGTTATTCTCTTTTATCGGATTAATAGTAGAAAGAAAGAAAATGTAACACATAAAATTAACACCTAAGCTATTTGATTACCTATCAGGGTGAAATATAAAAGATATAGCTTTGACTTTCAAAAGATTGTTTGGGGAATTCGTTCTGCTCAGACTTCCCTTTCTGCTTGTCTCCCACACGTTTTCTCATCAGTTTTCTTGCTAGGAGTGTATGCAGGGCAAGCAGCCCAGTTTTAGTAATTGTGCGTGTTTTGGCTTTTGCCTAATCAACACCAGGCACTCTGGTTTTTGCATATTGACATACATTGTAAATTACCCAGGGGTATCAGAGAGGAAAAAACTGCTCTACTAGGTTTGAACAATGTCAGGTTATGAATTATATCATTCGAAGCCGAAATACTCCAACCCAATCTCGCAAATTCCATTCTGAATTTGATATGATTATAGTATGCTTTTGTGATGCTGTGTATAAGGAGGCTTCAAAAAGTTTTTTGACAAAATGGAAGTGAAAAATAATATAAAATTTCCATGAACTTCTTGGATCACCTCATATGGACACCTACTAAAATTAAATTCCTGTGAAGGCAGTCACTGATTGGGTGGGGTGCAGACTCAAGGAGATTTAAAATAGAAGCTGAGTGTTACTGACGCGTTCCAAGTAATTTCCTAATTTGGAATTTCTTTTCTGAAGTAGGGTCACTTATTACACATTAATGGGTCAAATTTAAGTTTGATCGATATTCTTTTCAGAAACAACGTTCCACTCATTTTCTTTGCAAATGCTGGCACTAAAGTGTTGTTACAGAGATATTTGTATATTTTCTTTTAGATTATCAGTGATTTAGTTCATTGTAATCATGGACAGACACAATAGGAGAATACTTTTTACTTTTATGACCTGGAGACTTTCATAGGCAAACAGACAATCTTTACCCTAGATACTTGTGAAATTTTATTAAATTTTCACCATGTTATATTTTAGAGAGAAATGGTACTACACATGAATCATAAGTGGTCTGGGTGAGAGATAAATTTGTTGAAATAGTTTAACCAGGCAAGATGAGATTGTAAGTGGGATGAAGTAATTTTACAGAGAGGAAAATTGTCCTTCTTTCTGACTTGCTTGCATTGCTATACTACGGTTTTTCAAGTGGCACAATCTCTAGAGTTTTTGCTATTGATGTAGCTTATAATTTGTATGAACATGTTTAATAATATCTAGTGTATTTTAAAACCTTAATTATATATGCATCTATATATGAGTCATAATCAACTGACAGTAAGAAATGTATGTATGTATATATATTTATATCATATATATAATTTCTGACATCCTAATTTTATGTCACTGGAAATATATATGAAAATATGAATACTAGTTTCAAAGTTCTTTTATAAAGTTCACATTTCAAAAATATTTATGGAAAGCTCACCAGATTCTTGTCTTTTGTTAGGCTTTGAGGTGCTAGCCCATATTTCCCTACTCACAGTTGACTGATTGGAAGTCTGATAGGAAACTAGAGACCGTTGTCAACTCTGCTGAAGCCAGCAGAGGGGATTATGGGAGGTTAAAGGTTAAATAAAAAACAAGGACAGAGTCCATCTAGGTCAGATAAATCCTTAGAGGCTTCAATTAATAAAAATAAAGATATTCAAGTTTTTAAAATTATGAAAATACCATTTGATTTAGAAATACATATTGGGTATGACTCAAGCAGAGTGGGAAATCAGAGTGACTGTAATTATAGTAAAACATTGAACCCATTTTTCCTTACAGGTTGGTAATGCCTACCTTTACCTACCAATTCCATGATAAGAAAGTGTATTACATTAAAACAAAGCATATAGAACTTATCAAAGAACATCAGTTTTTGAGGCTATTGTACGTTGTTTCTGTTGTGCTTTACAGCTACATCATAGGGTGCAGCGCTAGTTGGTAGCATGTTGCATCTCCATTTTAAAGGAAAATAAGTAGTGGGAGTGAGTGGAACAGTCTCTCTGATTATCATTTGTTCCATTTGGATGGAAAAAGGAAGTTCTCTTCTGATTTATGCCTTGAAATAATGTTTTATTTATTCCATCTGTTTATCACAGAGGAGACGGATAGCTTGGGGCTTGTTACCCAAAGGAATCACTTGTCCTGCTTTCCCCCAGTTTGGTCTCATCAAAATTCAAGAACACTGGTGCGACAAGAGTAGGGTGTGGAGGGGACAGACAAGGGAAACAGGAGGGAAAGAGGAGAGATGGAAGTGGGGCTGTAGAAAAGATAAATGGTTTTGCTGTCAGTGCAGTGGAATGAAAATGAAATCAGCGTAGGCCATGTCATTTCCCCCATCATTCCAAACCCCAAACACTGCTTTAAATAAAACATATTTCTTTTATTTCCCATTTCTTGCTTGCTAACTTAAAGATAAATGACTTGCTTGCAAGTGCAGTGAAAAAGAAATAAAATCAGTAACAGGCAGTGCCCAAAAATGCCCCAGCTGCTTAACGGTCTGGCCTTGAGCAATACACAGTTTTTATGGAAAAGTTTTACTATTCGGCTGTTAAGGAAACAAAAGCAACTCTCCCCAACTCAGGCCCCTAATCCTCAAAAAATAAAAGCAAAGACAAAATAAAATCTAAACCTCAACAAATCCGAGCAATCCAGAACCCTGCATGTCGTGTACGTAGGGTGGTGACATTAAGGGTACGAGAGGAGGTGTCCAGCCTGGAGCTGCGTGAGCACCATTCTGAGGCCACTGGTGCTCGCCCCTGTGATGGGCTAGCTGATGGTCATGCGCCTACAGCCAGAGGTCAGGTGCTGTAATTAGACCCAGGGGTGTTCCTAGGCAGGCAATTGGATATCGTTTGTGAGCAGCAGTTTGGAGCAGCCTCAAAGGTTGGTAATTAGGCAGCGAGGTAACTGAATCAACTAGAGAGTTACTGATATACAGGCCAGGACATGTGTTCAGAAGTAGAGTGAAAGCACTTTTAGATTAAATATATCTTAATAAAAATAATAGGAACCATTTAGCTAGTATCTCTTTGCTTGTCACTAAGCGAAGCGGTTTACACATATGATCTAATTCTTACAACTTGGTGATTTTCTGGGGCAGTATTTAGTGTGTAGTAGATTTATCTGGAGGGCTTTTCCCAACATAGATTCTTTGGTTCCACTCCCAGGGCTTTTAATTCAGAAAGTCTGGGATGGGGCCTGGGGGTTTGCCTTTTTAGATGGTTCCCAGGTGATGCTGCCACTGCATCTCTCAGGAGTGTATGTGGAGAACCATTGCCTACATAAACTTGTCTGTGGTTGTCGTAGCCAGATTAACATTTGAGGAGTTTATATGCAGCATGTATTCTGTAGGCAGCTCGCATGTATTTTATCTCATTTACTATTTATAATGGCTTTGTGAGATATCATGTGCTCCTTTCAACAGAGCCTCTTGGCTTTACAGAAGCTATAGGACTTGGCCAAAGCTATCGATCTAATAAGTAGGAAGCCGATTGATCTTTAAGTGCTGGTCTCTAAAACCCTTGTTGTAAGTACCACACCTCAGAATTTTGAGTGTCTTTTAAAATAAAAAAGAAAATACTTAAAAGAGTTCACCTGCCCGTATAGCCCACGCAAGGAATGAAAAACGCTCGGATGGTTACATTTCTGTACTCTGCATGGACAGTGCAAATACAAGACATTGAACTCGCAGGGAACTTTTTACACCAATAGAGCACATTTCATGACTTTGCTCCTAAATAGACTAAATGTCTCTGATCTGAGATGCTTCCCATGCATTTTGCTCTCTTAGAGTGCCCTCAAAGACTGATGAGGTACACATTTCCTGAGGGGCAGAATAATGTCTGGTATGACTGAAGAAACTGGGCAAGACTTTATGGAGGAGGTAGGACTTGAGCGAGTGTAAGTGGGAAAGGGAGCAGGTGTGAAATGCTCGAGAGATGAACGGGCAGTTCAATAGATAAGTGCGGTGAGAAACATGGCCCCAGCTAAGGGAATGGTGTAGAACAATGCAAGGGGATAGGGATGCGGAGTTAAATGTGGGTGACCTTGATGGCCAGCATGGGAAATTGGATGCAGAAATGATTTGATCAACCCTCAAGTTTCAATCTGTATGCTGAGCAAATAAGTTGAGAACCTGGACTCTAAGAAGAAAAACTTGCCATCAGGATTGGAGGAAGACTCATGAACAACTCTTGATATGCAGATGACGCAACATTGCTTGCTGAGAGCGAAGAGGACTTGAAAATGTTCACTGGTAAAGGAAGACAACGCCCTGCAGTAGACTGATGGTTGCCGGGGGCAAGGGAAGGGGCTGTGGGATGGAATAGGGAGTCAACAACAATGGGAACGAGAAGGAAGGAAAGGTTCCAAAATTGACTGTTGTCAGGACTGCACAAACCTTCACGTGGCTGAGTTATTGAACTGTACGTTAATTATAATGAAATGAAATTATAAAAAAGAAAGACAAAAATACTCACAAACAGGAAAAATCATAAGTAGAGAAAAGAAAGAAGTTGTCAAGGATTTCATTTTACTTGGATACACAATTAATATTCATGGAAGCAACAATCAAGAAATCTAATGACATATTGCTTGCATTGGTGAATCTGCACACGACCACTTTAAAGTTTCATTTTGAGGTCTAAGGCGTGACTTTGCGGTCTAAGCGATGGTCATTTCAGGTGGGTCCCATGCATGTGAAAGCTGAATGATGAGGACAGAAGATTGATGCCTTTGACTTTTGATATTGCTGAAGAATATTGAGAGTACCATGGACGGCCAGAAGAACGTACACGTTTGTCCTGGAAGAAGAGTAGCCATAATCCTCCTTAGGCCTTCATCTCATGGACGTTGGGCATGTTATCAGAAGAGACCAGTCCCTGGAAAAGGGCATCGTTTTTGTAAAGCAGTGAGTCAGTGGCAAAGAGGACGACCCGAACAAGGTGGATTTACACAGTGACTGCATCAATGGGCTCAAACAGCAAACACGCGACGATGGAACAAGACTGGGCAGTGTTCCGTTCTGTTGGGTGTAGAGTTGCCTCAGCAGCGTCTAGCAGCAGCACACACAGGAAAGAGCCCTGGTGGTGTAGTGGTTAAGTGCTCACTGTTAACCAAAGGTCACAGACTGAACCCACCATGTGGTCTGCAGGTAAAAAGACTTGATCTGTTCCTGGAGATGTTCGGTTCAAGGAAGTAATGACCGTAGTCAAAGGCTTTACTTTCTTCACAGCCGCATTTGTTTCTGTTTACTTTGCTAGTTCTAGGGGAGCACGTCAATTATCTTTTTTTCCTTTAAATAATTTGCTTTATCTGTTTTTAATTTTTTTTGAACAGTTTTATTGGCATATAATGCACATATCATACCCTTCAGTAATTCAGCCATCTTAAGAGGAGTTGTACAATCCTCATCACCGTTTTAAAATATTTTCTTTTTTGTTGTACTCATTGTCATTAGCTTCCCATTTGCCCCAGCCTCTCCAGCCGTACCATCAAGAAACTATTAATACTGTGTCTATAGATTTGTATATCCTAGATTTCATATGCAGAAAAACATACAAAACAACACCGCCAAAGCTAACAACAATAACAAAGGAAAACAGAGAAAAACTTCAGTTGAAAAGGGGATAGAAAATAGAACTAGAACACAAAGGAGCTCAAATGATAAGGTGTTTTAAATGACCATTTTAAGTGAGCTTCATCTGCGCTGACCTATTTCCCATTGCACTCTGGATGAGAATAAGGCTGTTCACAGCCCTGATCTGTGCTCTGAGAGGATTCACTGGCAGCTCTGTCCATGAATATTGTCTCTTCACTTAAAAAAAAAACAAACTGAAAAAACTGGACAATGTGTCAAAAGGGTAATCAAATGATAAGATATTACATTTTAACCTAAATATACCCACCATAATCAACCTTACGATGCTCTTTGTCGGATAACAAGTCTATTCATATCCCTCGACTATGGTCAGAGGGGACTCAGGAGAAGCTTATTCCACACGTGGGCTCTGCAAGTGGATTTGGACTTCTACTCTCAGCACAGCCTTCTGCAAACCAGGCAGGTGTTCAGAACTTGGCTCTGAGACCAGGAGGGGAGGGAACACCTTTAGAAAGATTTGAGTTTTATTGCTTACCATTTTTTTGAATCACACAGTCTGGTTTGCTTCTTCTATGTGGACTTCGTTGGCCACTTACTTACATGGCTGCTTGTTTGAAGACAAGCCTTTAAGACTCCAGATGTGAGTCTTTCTGATTGCCAGACACTATCTAGTTTTTTCGTTTTTACCACACTTTGCTCTTACATCCTTATCTTCAGTGATCTCTTCATGTGGATGAGCATCCAGCGGGGCCATGTCATAAAAGCTAATTGTTCTTAGATCCGGGCTGGCATTAAGTGCAAGCTCCAGATCCATTCATGTCTCTATGGTTAATACATGTCTCTGGTTCACCTTAGAGACATCGTTATCATTTTATGATACAGAACAGGGGCATCAGACAAATCTATTAATAGTGTCATTCATTTGTTCACTAGAATCAAAAACACCATCGAGCAAAGGAAATTACTCAAGTATAGGCTAGCTAAGACCAACAGTACATAAATTGTTGATTTGCACATGTTGAACTCTTAAGTGACTGGACACTACATACTCAATGGAGGTTGGCACCAGGGTAAATTTTCAATAATATTCATTCCTCACAGCATAACCAGGGCTACCAGATTAATGCATGTCATAATCATGAAAAGAGGACATTAAAATAGTAAGTATGCGGTAGTCTTGGACCACCGTTAATTACACACCTTCCTTTTTTATCTCTTCCTCAGCACCTACTTCAGAGCAAAGCATTTTAGTTGAACTCTGAGCAGAATGAAGATTATTGGAATCACGGATACACCTAATACAAATTACATCAGAAACTGTAGATTGTCTGAATATTTACCAAATATATTGGTGCTGTCCTGAACCTGGCGGCACATTGGTGGCGCTTATAGTTCAAGCCATGCAGTTGCTCCACAGGAGAAAGATGAAGCAGTCTGTTTCTGTAAATCTTTCCACCTTGGAAACCCCGTGGAGCAACTGTCCTCCATCACTGTTAGTCCGAATCAATAGCCCCAGGTTGAGTTTTGCTCTGTGTTTATCAGAAAGAAAGTTTTAGCAGATAGAAAGTTATCTGAATGAGAGAATGTTAAATCATAGGAATTTGAATTAGAAGAGAATGAATCAAAGATGATTACACATTGGGATGCTAACCACAAGGGCTGCAGGTCCACAGGAGAAAGCTGAAAGTTACTATTCCCGTGAAGGCTTCAGTCCTAGAAACTCCCAGGGACAGGGACAGCTCCACCCTGTCCTAGAATGCCATTATGTGTTGGAGTCGACTCAGTGGCAGTGAATGAGAATCAGAGTGAACATAATTCAGATCCACTTAGGAAACAAGGCAATTTGGAAAGTCTCTGGAATTTGTGACATTAAGAAGGTTAAAACAGTAGTGTGGTACTAAAGCATTCTTGCTCTAGGCATTAAAAGCAGAAGGATATAGATTGAAGGGCCCAGGTAATGGGGAAATTCACAAGCATTAATGATTAGCTCCGTTTGTGTCCTTAGTGAACCATGTCTGACCCTCTTGTCCATGTAGCCTAAATATACTTCAAGTGATGGGAAATAGGGATAAAAATATCTTCATACCATTTTTTAGGGTCAGTGATTTTGCACTGAGGTATAGATGAAATGTATCTTGTTCATTGTTTATTTACATCATATTTTGAATAGACAATATTGGAAAAATTTTCCTTTAGGAACAGTTTTTTTTATAAATAAAAAAATGAAAATATTACATTGGATAATTCAAACACAAGTGTTGATGCACATAGAGAAATAGTGTTTTATGGTTCAGTTGTTTGGAGACTAAAGTCAACCTTTGATTTTTTTATCTAGTGGAATGGGTACAATTCTGGGTTTACAGAGGCCTCTGGACGGTTTTCCTAATTATTTTCTCTTCTTCTAGTCTTTGTAAAGGAGAAGGAGAACTGAGGTCGTTCGCTCCGCCTCTCCAGCGTGGATTGTATCCCAAGGGGTCTGGTATAAAATAATCACATTCCGATGCTCACAGAGAGCAGAAATCTCTGTAACGTTTGTTGTTCAGCAAATCATTCGTCATCCTGATTGCCTCAGTCGGCACTTTGCTCATTTGTAGATTTTTCCTTTCTTGCCAGAATTTTGCCTTAGTAAAAATGACTTAGGGTGTAGTTATAAGGTTCACTCTGATTCTTCATGATAGAACAGGTACAAGAACTGTGTATTTCCAAATCCACTCCCACTCAGATTCTGTTATTGTGACTATGTGTTGCTTAGAGCTTGCCAGTCATAGAGTGTTGACTTTATATTCTGCCGAGGACGACATCTGTGCTCTGGCAAGAAAGTTTAGGGAACATTAAGACTGCACAGCCCTAAATGACATTTTATATTTACTTTATGAGGAATTAATTTTTTGGACTACAGATATGAAATCCAGATAAACTGATGAGCACATATACATATGAAATGATTCTGGCATCTAGAGATATTTTATTTCAGCGCCTTTTTTGTTGGTATTTTGAAGTCTTTTGTGAAAAATTGCAAAATTTTGAAAGTATAATAACTTTTGGGGTTTCATGATAACAGCACCTATGTAACCATTATCTATAGTTCGGCTTTTAGAAAATTAAAACTGTTCATTGAATTGAGTTAAGAAGCATAAAAGCAGAGCGAGTGCAAAGAGAATGAGGAGGAAGAAGCAGTGCGCGCGTGCCCCTGTTCATTCCCCAGAAACCGGCTCAGTGCAACCACCCACCCACCGCCCTTGAGTCGCTCTGACTCAATCTTATGTAGGTTTTCTGAGGCTGTCAATCTTTATAGAAACGGTCTCAACTTTCTCCTGTGGAGATCTGGTGGGTTTGAACTGCCAACCTTGTTGGTGGCAGGCTAACTCTAATGTGACCCTGTTCAACGAACAGTGAATAAATACAGCATGGATGGAAGCCCCAGAATTCTGGGCTGCAGCTAAGAACCTGGGAGTTGGGGTGACTCCAGCAGCAGGGACGATGAGGACCAGCGATGGCAAAGCAGCCGAGAGAACCTTCCCACTAACGTTGTATGACTCCTTCTTCACAGCCATTTTGAGCTGGGATTGGGCAGTCCTCCAGAGAAGGGACATCAAAGAGAAACTCACCTGAATAAGCTGTCACCTGGTATGTTAAAGCAGTGTGGATTGGTGATAGGAATTCATAGGCCTTGAACCTGAGAGGGGTTAACAGGAGGCTGTGCCGCTACGAGAGAACACTTGAATCTTGCTGAGGTTCGAGACAAATGGACAGCAGGACAGGGAGGAACTGCAAGCAGCAGGGTCGGGGGAAGAGTCCACACCGTTACTGACACAGAGAGAAGGAGCCAGCTTTTGGTCTACTGTGAGACACCATCGGAGAGCCTGTAAAGGGGTACTCAGGAGGGTAAAGGGGCACCCATGAGGGAAAGAAAGAGCCCTCTAGTCTTTGCCCTGGAAAGTCAAGCCCTGTTGCTTACATCACAGTCCAGGCAGCTAAATATTCCCGCCATTTCCATATATACCTGTTGTCTTTCTGAATTCAAGCATCCGGAACTGAATCAGCACTGAATAATGACTTCTTTCAGGAAAAGATAGCTAGTCCATGGCTGCTCTCTTGATTCGGATACACAGGGACCTGTGGACAGAGTGCAGCACCCCGCTGGTTTCCAAGGCAGGGGTCTTTCCCCACGCAGAGGCTGTTGAGTGTGGACCCGAGTCTTTTGATTGGCACCTGGTTATTTGACCTTGGTGCTACCAGGTCAGTCAATCAGAGACAGTTCCCACCGAAAACTAGAGTATGACATTTAAAGTTAAAAAAGAAATAGGAAAATGACCAAGGTTTAACTAAAAATAGTAAAGCACGCAGAATTACAAGAGAAGGATCAATCAAAAGAAAAGCATGGAGGAGAGAGATTTTATCCTATGAGTTCAGACTACTGCCAAGAATCAATCACTTTCAGACCGTGGTGCTAAATGTGTTTGGAGGAAGCAAAAGTCACAGAAAACAATGGAAGGAGTGTATTGGAAAGTGGATTATTAAAGATACAATTAGGTTAAAAATGTATCACCTTACCACTTGATCTCTCTTTTGAGCCTTTTAAAATTAGAACAAATTTAAACTAAACTAAGTACAACAAGGTTTTTTAATATTTCGACTGAGATAGAAATATATCAAGTAAGTAATTGGATGAATGGTTTCCTCATGGCACAGTGGGGGAGGTTGTAGGGAAATGGCGAGCTAATGACAATGGATACACGAGGTAAATGTTCTGAAATTGATTGTGGTGATGATTGTATTACTTTTAAAAAATATGATTGAATTATTGTATTATATGTGAATTATATGCTAGTGAAATGGTTAAAAAAGAAAATGGAGGAACAAAATGAGAGATTCAACAAGGAAACTGAAACTTAAAAAGGAAAGAAAATTGGAAAACAAGGCAAAGTAGTAATATAATAGGAGAGAGACCATAGTAGAGGTCAACAGACAAACTGTAGAATGAGTGAATTAAAAGACAAAATAACAAGCCTCAAGAAGAAGAAACAAAAGAAAAGGTAATATTTGATTTAATTAGGAATCAGTCTAATATAGACATTCCAGAACTCTATAGTAATAGTAAAGACATAGATATTATTTTTCAAGCGATAACCATAGAGATGATCAGAACTGAACAGAGAAACAAATACGAGAAGCTACATGAGCAGAACTTTGAGCAGGAATCAGAGGAGGGATGACATTGATGTTGCTGGATCTTAGATGAAAGAAAACATCCTTACCAGTAGTTTACTTGTGTTTTATTGATGTGAGAATGGCGAGACTTAGTTTTGTGTACTCTGAACATGTCACCAGTAGAGACTGGTTCCTGAAAAAGCACAATGTGATAGTTAGGGGGGGTTTTTTTTGTTTGTACCTGGCTCCTGTAAGAAGATGTGGGTGGAGGATAGCCTGCCAGCCAGGTTGCAACTTGATGACCTCCTTAGGAGGTGCGATGAAATAAATGGCTGCCTGGAGACCGGCGCCTCTTTC
Source organism: Tenrec ecaudatus (assembly GCF_050624435.1). Classification (NCBI taxonomy): domain Eukaryota; kingdom Metazoa; phylum Chordata; class Mammalia; order Afrosoricida; family Tenrecidae; genus Tenrec; species Tenrec ecaudatus. Next base: position 143,509 of record NW_027458032.1, on the reverse strand, counting down.
TCTTTCCTTTCACCTTCCTGCTGGTGAGTCACTATGAGAACTCTCGGATCCACGGCCATTGGAACCACGAGACTTTGCACCCACCGGCCTGTGATCTTCTTGCATTCTGCATCATGGCATGTGACTGCATGAGTCCAATGAGGGACTTACGGACTCGTGTCGGCACAGTGAAAAAGCAGAAGGCCCTCACAGAGATTAACTGACACAGTGACTGCAACAATGACCTTGAAAAGAACAATTGTGAGGACAGTGGAAGACCAGGCAGTGTGTCCTTCTGTTGTACACAGGTCACTCTGAGTGGAATTTACACCACAGCCAACAACAACAACCAACAGCCACAACCGCCCAACTACCCAACCACAACCAGTCACCCCGCCCAAACCAACTGCAACCAAACACAATCCATGGATGTCAACCAAAAGAGACAAAGATTAACTCCCAGCCGTCTTCTAATAAAACTCTTCAAAACCAAAGCAAAAGAATTCGGAAAGCAGCAAGAGACAAAGATCAGTGTAACTTACTGAGAAGCATTCATAGAATCAGTGTACATACCCCCCAGCAATTTTAGACAATGGAACAAAATGTATAAATTATTAAACAAAAATGATCTCTAACTAAGAATCCTCTACCCAGAAAGATGTCACTTAAAAACAAGTGTGGAAAATCACGATATTTTCCGCAACCAAATGCTCTGCGAATTCGCCACTACCAGGCCAACGCTGCAAGTATGAAGAGAATGCACCAAGGGAACAGCAAGGCCATCACATAATTGCCTGGATTTATGCACTGCAAGAGGCAACATGAAACAAACTTCTAACTAAGATCACAATACTTTGTTCCATGTAGAATGGGAGAGAAATGGGGAGCAGAATGCCTAGACTTTCTTTGTTTGGCTGGCAAGCAGAAGATGGAAACCAAAATAAGAGAGTCAAGTGTTGTCTGTGGGTCACTGGAAGAAATAACTGCCTTCAGCACACAAGAAGGTGCCCTGGTGGCATAAGGGTAATCCATTTGTTGCTAACTACCAGGTCAGCAGTTTGAAACCAACAGCCACTCTGTAAGCGAAAGAAGGGGCTTCCTTCTCCCATAAAGAGTTAGGGTCTGTGAAATGCACAGTGACAGTTCTACCCTGTCCTTGTAGGGTCACTGTGAGCTGGAATAGACTCAATAGCAGTGAGTTTGGTTTTGGGTTTGGTATTATGCAGACCAATTCCAACATTGTGGCAACCGGTTTTGCAGACTCACCCCCCAACCCCCAGATTATATACAATCTGAGTACAGGGATAATATGGTAATCATGGAGGTTTGCCCCATCATACCTTATATGTTAGGAATTGAAGACAAACATTAGAATGAGATTATTAAAAAAATTTTTTTTTAGTAAAACCCTTCCGCGGACCCATGGTGGCAATTTATTATGCTCTGTTTTATGTCAGTGGTAGCCATTTTTTAAACCAAAAATTGGTGATCATTATTTAATGAGTGGGCAGAATATTTGAAATCCAAGCTCCCTTGAAAAACTTAAGGCAGATATACGATGACCACATCTTTACTTATTTTGAGGAATAGGCTTATGAACTATTATTTAAAGAATAATAACAGTGAGCAAGTGGAATAATACATTTAACTCATTTTTCCCTAGAAGACAGAAAATTTGCAAATTCAGTGTTTTTTTAGAGACATAAGCACATTTAGAGCAATCAGAAATGAAAGTAACTATAAAGGATGGAGGGTGGGGAGAGCATTTATGGTGAGGTTGGAGTTGCCATTGATTTTAGATGCCAATAAAAGGGGAGAGAGCGTGACACATGTTAAGAGCTCACATTTGTTATACCTTCTACAACCCCAGAGACAGGTTTTATTGTGCCCATTTCCCCATGGGAAACATTCGTTCAGAGATGTTACCTGATTTGAAAGCCCGTGCTGTTCTGCTCCATACTGTCTTCTGTTCAGTCACTGTAAAATCCCAGGCCAACCAACGTCAATCAGGATCTAATTGAATCCCTCTTATTCCTCAACTTAGTCATATTAACTATCTGTGAATGGAAATGTCACGAGAATTTCTTGAGCGTCCTTTCAAGATCTTTAATAACATCATTTTTCAGAACTGAATGAAGAGTTTTCTTCTCTGGGAAACTGCACTTCCTCAGGCTTAGTTAGTGACCTATAATATGTTGTTGCTGTGCTTGTTATGTGCTACTGAGTCAATTGTGACCCACAAGGACCTCACGGGACCCCGTAAAGCTGTCCATACAGCGTTGTCTGTCGTCTTTATAGAGCAAATGGCCTGGTAGTTCTTTTGTGGAGCAATGGGGTGGGTTCAAACTACCGCCCTTTCAGTTAGCAACCAAACCCCTCACTCTTTTCATTACTAGGGCGAATTCTATTATTTGTTGCCGTGTCGTTAGATTAGTTTTATCTCTCTGTGCCTGTCTCTCCCACAAAACTCTCAACTCCTCCGATGCTTACTATTAAAGAGTGGCCCATAACACGGCAGCCTCAGGATCATTTAGGAGCACTAAGAAAAACAGACTCTCAAAGTCTTTCCCGGATCTGTTGTTGGTATTGTGGGTTGCCAATTTAATGGAGCACAGAGCAACCTATGTACAACAGATGATACGCAGTCCAGTTCTGGGTTACCCTGAAACACTGTTATCTTGGAACCCACTGTGTAGACTTCTGTGAGAATCGGTCTGTGTTGACCAGGGACCGGACCTTCTGGATCACATGTCCAGAGTACGCGAGACAAAGCCTTTTCATCCTTGCATCTAAAGAGCATTCTGCCTGTACTTCTTCTGAGGCAAACTTGTTTTTGTTCTGGAAGTCCATGGTTCTTTCAGTATCCTTCACCAACACCATGATTTATAGGCATCAATTCTTATTTATTGCTCGGTTTTTACATACACGAGCTAATGGAAAAGAATATGGCTTGAGTCAGGCACACCTTAGTCCTCAAAGTTAGCTCTTTAGCACTTTAAAGAACTCTTTTTTCAAAAGATTGCCCCAATGTAATAGATCATTTGATTTTTTGATTGATGCTCCGATGGACATTGATTATCGGTACAAATAAAATGAAAGCCTTGAGAACATGAATCTTTTCTCAGTTTATCATGATGTTGACTTGGGTCCATTGTTTTCTTCACATGGATTTGCAGTCTGCTGAAGGCTACACTCTGATCTTCATTAGGAAGTGTTCCAAGTCCTCTTCACTTTCAGCAAGCAAGCTTATCTCATTTATATATTGCAGGTTGTCAATCTACTTCCAGTCCTGACGCCATATTCTTTAAAACATCCAGAATCTCAGATTACTTGCTCAGGACACAGATGGAATAGACACAACCCAGACACATTTCCCTTCTGCTCTAAACCTCACAGCATTCCGTTGTTCTGTTCTAACAGTTGCCTTGTGGTCTCTGACAGCTTCTGCATGCCTTCAGTGAAGTGTTCTGCAGTGGTCATTGTTTGCAGTGTTCTCCATAATTTGTTAGGATGCTCACAGTCAAATGCTTCTGTGTAGTCAATAAAATACAGGTAAATAAGCTTCTGGTCTTCTCTGCTTCTTGCCAGGATCCCCCGACTCCCCCAATGGCGTCTCTAATTCAGCATCGTCTTTGGGACGCAGCTTGAGCTTTGGCAGCTTTCTGTCCACTCACTGCTGCAGCCATGGTTGAATTATCTTCAGTAAAGCTTTAACTGCATGTGATACTCGAAGGGGCACTGAATGATTTAATGTGGTTCTTCTGGCCAAAGTCTCTAACTCCCATAAACAACCTTTCCATGCATGGGTCTGGTAAGAAGGTGGGGATAATACTGATCAGATTCACTTGTGAGTCATTGAAAACAGGATTCCTGGGAGTGCCATCCTGCTGTGTATCACCTGAGAAGGAAGAGTAGGGATGTCCTTATCAGCAGGACGCAAGAGTGGACCAGAGATGACTGCATAGGGTCCTTCTGGATCCAGATGACAGTTATCGCAGCAGAGGGGCAGCTGTCACACCAGGAGCTAGAGCATGAGAGGGGAGGGCTGGGTTTCCGAGCTGAGATTAGGGCTGTTGTTCAGGAGGCAGACTTCTCCAGTGGGGCACCTCTGGGTTCTTAAAAGAGCTGGGTTGCTGATCCATAGAGCTTGAGCTGACTGCCTTTGGATTGAGGGTTACAGCAAAAGGGTACGCCAATTTGGCCGTATTAACAGACCTGTGACTTTGTCACACACATGTCCTGGTTAGCAACTACCCTGAGCACCTCTTATGGGCATTACAATTTGTTAACTTCTTTAATAAATCATTTAATCGTGGATTTGGTCTCTGAGTTGCTGTGTAGCCACTTCAATGGATATTGGAATCTAGAGAAGTAAAATAGAGAACGCTAAGACAATTCAATATTAAAGATATTGTTTGATAATGTAGGTACAAGGGGGCTTTAAAAAGTTAGTGGAAATTCATTTTCCTAATCTCTTTTCTTTTTCACAAACTTTTGAAAAGCCTGGTATTCAATTGGCTCACCTTTCTTTGGAATGGGAACAAATAGGCATCTTTTCAGGCTGTAGTCTGGTTACTATCTTCCAAACAGATAGCCATCTTCTAAACAGATGTGTGAGTGTGTCCAGGGTTGGAGCCATTTATTGAAACTTCTGAATGGGTGTGTCATTAGTTTCTTAGTGCTGTCAGTTCTTGATTATATTTTTGTTGTTCAGTATCTGGTCTATGATGTTGGTGTGATATTGCCAGGTCATCTTTGATTTATTACAACACTATATGTAGCAGAACACTATCTGGTCTTGCACCATCTCCATAATTGTCATGGATGAGCCCATTGTAACAGCCATTCTGGAAAGCCATCTTTTGTAGGGTTTCCCTCTTGTTTTGCCGAATCTTTCAATATTATGACTGAACCCTTTCCTTTTCAGTTCTTTCAACTTGAAAAATATTGGGTATGTTTTTCCTTCTTAGTTGTTTATTTCCAGGTGTTTGAATTTTTCATGATAACAACCTCTAGGTTTTGAAACCTTCTGTGTAACTCTTTTGATTCAGCATCTCTCTATTGGCTTTAGCTACCATTCTGTGCCCCAAAGCACATTTCCGGGTCCCCTCTGTTTTTAATTTTTAAAAATTTTTCTGACTTTGCCTTTTTAATGTATGGTATCCTTTTTTTTTTTTTCAAAGCTATGTATTCAAATATTTTTACAAAGCAACTCTATCACCTTCAGAGTACTCTCCATTACACTTAACACATTTGTAAAATCTGCGATTCCATTCTTGGAAACATTTTTCAAACCCATCTATTTGGATGGCTGATAGCGCCTCCCTCGCTTTTGTCCTCACCTCTCTATGTCATCAAATTACTGTCCATTCATGTCCCTCTGCATTCACAGAAACAAAAAGAAGTTGCCCGGAGCAAAGTCAGGTGAGTAAGGTGTGTGGGGAAGAGAGGCATGCCCTTTTTGGCAAAACCTGGCACAATGAGATGGCTACATGAGCAAGTGTATTGTCATGGTGGCAAAAGCAGTGTCCCTTCTGCCACAGATCAGACTTCTGTCACACAACATTACGAGATCTTTCACAACCTCTAAACAGAAAGTGTGATTAACAGTTTGACGTAGTGGAATGAACTCCAAATGCACTATCCCCCATTATATCCAAAAAACAAAAACAAATGAGAATCGTCTTGATCTTTGATTTCACTTGATGAACTTTTTTTTGGGCAAGGTGACAATGCGTCTTCCATTGGCTTGACTGGTGTTTGGTTTCGGGGTATAAAGAATAGCACCATGTCTGTTTACCAGTAATGACCTTGGAGAAAAATGTTGGGGGCATTTCAGAGTTGTTCTTTCAGAGCACAGGCATGTTTCCACGGCTCTTTTCCCTGGTCAGTCAGAACCCATGGAACAAACTTTGCAGCGTCCCTTCTCATTCCTAAATCTTCCGTTACAATTTGCTGAACTGAGCTCAGATAACGTCCCCATCTCTTCAATGGTCTGTCATTAGTCTTTGAGCACAAGTGCACAGATTTTGTCATCATTTTCGTCTGTTTGGGAAGCTGACACACATCCAGGACGAGGTTTGTCATCAATCGACATTTCACTTCTTCATTTTGAGGCGTTGGTACAGGTCTTTCTAAGTCTAGGAAGTCTAGCGGTCTTTCACTTAGTGTAAGAACACGCGGTGGTGTTTTCAGTGCCAGAGGCTTAAAGGGAGTTGATTGAATAAGGTCAAGATCTGCTGGTCTTGAAAATGGAATGTCTTCATTATTTCCTGCCACAACAATCCTCTCTGGGACCTGCATTATCACACTAGCATTTGGAGAGCCGTCTTGAAATCCTTGTTCTAGGTCAGAATTCGGCGGTGCTACTTTTAACTTCTCTGGGACCCTCATTCGCTGACTGATACCTTCGGTGTATTCCATCTCATACTGGATGCGACTGATTTCCGCCATCTCAGCAGCAGTGGGGGAAGGAAATGCTGCCCCACTCACCAAATGGGTAACTACTACTGCTTCTGGGCTTCATAGTAAATCCTTTAACTTGCTTCAAAGGGCATGTGTTGGATTTAGAGCCACTTGGTTCCCAAAAAACACCCTCCAGTTTTTTTGTTTTTTTTTTTAGCATATATGGTGTGGTCTTAGTTCAAGGTTTTTATGTACATGAGGGTGCTTAAAAAAAATGGAAAAACTCCATCATCTCTGAATTCAAGCTTACGACTTTTCTGAAGCCCCCTCATGGAAACCATTCGTTTAAGTTCTTTTCCAAAAAGTCCTACGGGGAACAAAAGGGGCCCTGGGCCCGCTGGAGGGTCCCCGGCGAGGGCCGCCGCCCGCTGGCTCCCGGGGCGCTCGGGGGGGCGCTCTCGGAGGCCGTTGGCCGAGCGCACGGAGGCGCCGGGGCGAAGCACCGGCCAGAGCGGCCCTCAGCGGGCCGAGAGAGACTCAATGTATGGTATCCTTGATATGATCCCACAACTCATCTGGTCTAATGTGTCCTATCTATTTTTGAGATGGCCTTTTAAATCCACGCTCTATTTTGGCTTTCATGGATTTCTTTTTTCAGCTTCAACTTGAACTTGCATATGAGCCATTGATGATCTCTTTTCATGGCTGTTCCTTGACGTTGTTTTGTCTAATGAAATTGAACTTTTTCCATCTTGTCTTTACACAGATAAAGTTGATTGATTCTTGTGTATTCTAACCAACCATTTCCATGTGTATAGTTTATTCTGTTTAAAAAAGGCATTTCAATGAATAGGTAATTGGTCTTGAAATGTTTTATCAAACAATATTCAGCATTTTTTCTATGACCAAAGTCATATTTTTAAACTGATTTTTCTTTGTTCTCAACTTTCACATCTAATCCCCTCAGACCTACTTAGAATTGCACTTTAATGAAATCTCTAGATGTTTTACCTATACTTTACAGGTTGCTAAATGCCATGTTATTACATGGTGAGCACTCATTTGAGCAAATAGAATATATATACATATATACATATATATACATACATACATACATGCAGTAGACCCACTGTTACTGTGTTTCTTCCTTTGGATAGTTGTGGGCAGTGCTATTCTAAAACGTTGGTCACCTGGAGCTCAGTGCACATTAAGTCCTTACTTTCCTTCCCCCCCCTCTGAGCCTGAGGACCACTGATATACATTCTACGCTGTACATTTGCCTACTTTATTGCTTATTTAGGTGGGATTGTGCAACACCTGTCATTTTCTCTCTGGGTTATTTCACTTTGCAGAATGCTTTCTAAGTTCATCTATTGTAGTATGTGTATGTTAACTTCATTTATGTGTATGGAGTAAGTAATATTCCATCGTATGTGTGTACCTTCTTTGGGTGAGACACATAGTTGTCAGTTAATAATTACAAGGCTGGCTGTCTGAAATTATCAAGAAACTCTGCAGAAGAAAACCCTGCCAGTCTATTTCTGTAAAATTTCAGCCATGGAAAACTCTATGGAACAAACTTCCCCTCTGACATCCACGGGGTCCCCATGAGCCAGCGTAGATGACAGCAGATTTCATAGGTATGCACAGACATTTTGCTTATCCATTCATTTGTTGACAGGCATTTTGGTTGTTTCGAGTTTTTACTATTATGACTAATGCTACAATGAACATTGGTATATAAGTATCAGTGTCCTGCTTTTAATTTTTTGAACATATGCCTAGGAGTGGAATTGCTGTCTTATGTGGTCATTGCATTTTTTAAAATACTTTTATTGGGGACTCTTACATCCCTTATCACGATCCATACATTCATCCAGTGTGCCAAGCACATTTGCACATATGCCGCCACCATCATTCTCAAGGCATTCTATTCCCAATTGAACCCCTGATATCAGCTCCCCATTTCTTCCCCTACCTCCCCTCCGCACCCACCCTCACAAACCCTTGATAAGTTATAGATTATTATTTCCATATCTTAATCTTACCTTGTCCCCCATCATTCCTCACCCACTTTTCCATTATTTGTCCCCCTTGGAGGGGGTTCTTGTTGATCATTGTGGTTGATTCCCCCTTTCTTCCCCCACTATCCCCTAATCCTCCTGGTATCGCCACTCTCATTGTTGGCCCTGAGGGTTTATCTATCCTGGATTCCCTGTGTTTGGGGCTTTTATCTATAGCAGTTGGCATGCTCTGGTCTAATCCAATTTGTAAGGTAGAATTGAGGTCATGATAGTGGGGTGAAGGAAACACCAAAGAACTAGAGAAAAGTTGTGTGTTTCATTGGTGCCACACTGCACCCTGACTGACTCATCTCTTCCCTATGACCCCTCATTTTTAACTTTTTGAGAAGCCACAAATCCAATTTCTTTTTCTTGTGTTTAGGAGGGTTGGACACTGGCTCCCTGGGGTGGTTAGAGGCATGCTTCAGAAGTGTTGATTGGCAGAGGTCTAATCCCTCCACTGCTGGGGGGTCTGAGCTGTATGGTCTGTGGGACAAAGGAGAGTCCTTCTTCTTATGCAGGGCTGAGTAACTATAGCCACATGTCAACTCTTCTGCGCCAATATGTCCTGGGCAGGAGCAACCAACTCTCAACACAAAGCTGTTTTGATGCCAAGAAGTGGGAATAGAGAAGTAAATCTAAAACTTCATTTTTAGAGCTCCTTCAGAGATGACGAATATTTCCTCTCCTTAATTATTTATGGTGTTACCTTGGTGGTATTTATAGAGTGTGATCAGCTTCCCTCCTTGATGCTCATTCTGGAGACTGTGTAAATTTAGTTTCCCCGAGTGTGTCTCATATGTCTTTTCCATGGAGCCAAGACTGACATGCATTCTATCTCCCTTTACTGACGCTGTGATTTATCTTCATTGTTACTAAAGTGCTGGGGTCAGAAGAGCTCCAGCTTATGGTCTTTGGCTGGTTTAGATTCACGGCTATCTGCCTGATTGTTTTAAATGCCTTTCATAAGAGACATATCTGAAAGTTGCATGCAGATTTCTTTTATTATTTTCTATTGCCAGTCTATGCAAACTTTGAAATGTCATAGAGTGGGTAAGTATACCATTGTCCTGCTGCATGCACTTAACTATGGTTAAGCACAACACTAATAAGCCTTTTAGGTAGGTCTGCAGTGGGAGCTGACCTGCTACTCCCAGGGACAGAGGAGATGCGTTTTTTTTCTGTCAGCATGTACAGTTCACAGTCTTGGAGATCCTGGAAGTAGTTTGACTCTGTCCTACAGTGTCACGATGAGTCAGAATTGATTCAACAGTGGCTGCTTTGTTTTTTGGATTAGTTTTAAACAGGATGAAACAGACTATAGGAGAAGCAGGATGTGTGTGTGTGTGTGTGTGTGTGTGTGTGTGTGTGTGTGTGAGAGAGAGAGAGAGAGAGAGAGAGAGAGAGAGAGAGAGAGAGAGAGAGACAGATATCAAGGTATCAAGGTTTGGTTTTAATATGACTGATAGATATTTGAGTGGAGGTATCAGTTGGCAGCTGCATTTACAAATCTGAAATTGTAGGGAAAGTCTTCAGTTTTAATATCTGAAAACTAGATATGATATATGATTAGCAAGATCTTAAGTGTAGACAGCCTGTGGAAGAAGCCTATGGCTTGCAATCCGGATCTCTCTACCATTGAGGGAAGAAAGAGGAGGAGCCAGCCAAACTTGGGAGTGCTTAAGTGGGAATAGAAGTCAAATAACAAAAGTGTTTCAAAGAGAACACATGATCGCCTGTCCCAAGCACTGCTGACAGGGCAAGCATGCATTGTGAAGTCATTAGTAGGGTACTTTTGGTGCGTCTAGTTCTGGTAGACTGTTGGGGGCCCAGGTGGTGCTTTGGGCTGACTACCAACCACAGTGTCAGGGCTTCAAACACATCAACTGCTTCATGGAGGCAAGTTGAGGCTTTCTGCACCCTTGAAGATTTACAGCCTTGGAAACCCAACATGGAGTTGGAATCAACTCAGTGACATTGGATTTAGTGTTGGTTTTCTGGGTATAAAAGCCTGGTTAATGAACTGTGAAAAGAATTGTATGAGCCCCAATAAATTGTTAAAATTAAAAAAAAAAAAAAAGCCTGGTTGTAGTTCATGAGCAACTTAAAAGCAGGGGATATACGTTTCAAAACACCCCATTTATAATTGTCTCTATATTATATGCCCACTTTCATGCTGGTTCATATTACATTTTATGTTGTTTATTATAATATAGGAAACTCTTTTGAGTATCATTGATATAAAAGGGAATGGAAATATGGGACAATAATTGGAGGAACAGAGGTTAAGGGTTTTTCGGTTTTTAATTTTAACAAAGGAGACAAAACAGAGTATGTGCCTACCGAGGAGAATGATCCAGGAGGCAGGCATCAGTTGGTGATGCAGGAAACGGGGAAGGCATTTTGGCAGTGACGTCTTTGTTCAAGTAAAAGGGGATGGAATAAGGACTTGGCCTTGGACAAGAGATTAATCAGTTGATCTGTTGGAATGAGAGGAAAAGCAAAAGATGCCCTTTTGATGTTCATATTGTCCTTTTGCTGTTAATCTGTGTGTCATTTAAGATGCCGTGAAGAGTAGTGGTGCTACAACACAGCTTAAGCACCGGGATGGCTTTGACAAGTTCGTTTATTTTCTCATGGTTTCAGGGCTAGAAGTCAGAACTCAAAATGCCAGATCTAGGGGAAGGCTTTCTTCCTCTGTTGACTCTAAGACAAAGTCCTTGTCTGCCCTCAGCATCTGTGGGCTTGGCATTCCTTGGAGATTTCCATCTGTATGGACATCCCTCTTTCCCTGAATCTAGGCTCTCAGGGCAGGGATCCCGGTGAAAAAGACACACTCTGCTGGCTTTTCTTTCACTGTGGTGGGGAGGGTCCTCTCTCTCTCTTCTTATCTCCCCGGAGGATTCTCCTGACACTGGACGAGGGGCCTTATCTTGACTAGGGCTGTTGCCTCCCACTGAATCCTGCCTCGGTGACATAACAAACATAACATAATCCTCATCACCATGACCTAGTCCAGCTTCAGCTATACATAGAAGATCACGAAGTGGGGGAGTAATAAAATCACAATACAGGAAATCATGATCCAGCCAAGCTCACCCATCTTTTGAGGATACACAACTTAATCCATGCCATTACTTATCAACATCTAGGCACTGCTATGAAGTGCATGGTATGAATCTAGTCAATTCTGACTCACACTGACCTTATAGGACAGAGCAGAATTGCCACTTTTGGTTTCCAAGGCTGTAAATCTTTACAGGAACCAAAAACTTATCTTTTTTCCATTGGAGCGGCTGGTGAGTTCAAACTTCAGACCTCGAGGGCTACGCACTCTGTGGTCTTGTTTTATTTGTAGGCTCCCGTAAAGTGCCTGGTACACAGCAGGCATGCAATACATGTTGGAATGAATAAATGAAGACACTGCTTCTATGTCTTATTTCCTCACCTGGAATTGGATCATTTCCATCAATTCTTAACAACCAGATTGACTCAATCATGCGTTTCTTGTCTGGTCCTGCAGATAGCTTGACAGACTGGTGGAGTTGATTGATAGAAATAGCTGCATTTTTACCAAAATCGGTGATGGTGCTTAAGATTAAAATCAGTGACCCTTACTCTGTCATTTTGTAGTGGTCCTAGTTATAGTTTTAACTTGAATTTATTAGTTACTTCATTTCAAACCTTCTGAAAGCTATATATTTTTCTCATGATACATTTGCCATTTATATCACAGGAAAATGTTACTTGTACAATGTGTTTGCTGGACAGAGTGGATTCCAAGGACACTCATATATGTGTAAGAGAGAGCTTTATATCAAGAAGTAATTCTGCATAAATAAAATATCCCAGTATAGTCCTGATAAAGTCCTTATGTCCAATACTAGTCTGTAAGTCTGATCTTAGTCCATAAATTCCTCTTCAGACTCACACAGCTGCAAGCCATGATGCAAAATGCAGGAAGATCACAGGCTGGTAGGTGACAAGTCTTGTGGATCAAATGGTGGTAGAAGCATCACAGGGCTCTGGAAGGTCTCTGAGTGGCTTGCCAGCAGGAGGGTAAAGGCAGAGGGAAGAGAAAAAGAGAGAGCGAGAGAGAGCGAGAGCGAGAGCGAGAGCGAGCGAGAGAGAGAGAGAGAGAGAGAGAGAGAGAGAGAGAGAGCGCCCAGGATCCTTCATATGAGAAGACCATGCCCAACAGGAGGCATCATCAGGCTGTGACCTGATTGACAGACTGGACTCCACCCCTACATTTTCATATCTTCAAGTTGATATGAAAATAATGTAACTAAAAAATACAAATACTAAATTACTGAATATATGTTAAGCTTTTTAATAATGATGATTATATTATCTCTGATCTTTGTACCTTAATGCTTTTTACCTCATTTAACTAGAGACCATGTTTTCTTCATCATTAAATAAAAAATACTTAGCCTTGACCATGGTACAAAATTCCCCCCAAAGAACAAAACACCCACTGCCATTGAGTCATTTCTCTCTCTCAATCTCTCACACACACATGCACACCTGCTCCTCCTGTAGTCTTTTTCATCCCTATTAAAAATAATCAAAAAACTAAACCAACTGCCATTGAGTAATTCTGATTCATAGTGACCCTGCGGGACAGAGAGGCAGGCAGTGTCCCTTAGAATTTCCGAGGCTGTAAACCTCAATGGAAGCAGATGGCCTCATGCTGCTCCTGAAGTGTGAGTTTGAAGTGGTGACCTCTCAGTTAGCTGGTGGCTTTGAACCACTGACCTTTTTGTGAGCAGTCCACCACTTCTCGGATTATTATGGCACCGAGCACGTGCTAATTAAATATCTGTTGACAGTGAATTAGTTTCTATGACAGTTGCTGTTGTATAGGCTAGATCCCCTTCCCTATTTGATGTCCCTATTGCTCCGTTTTAGTGATTTTACTCCTAACTGCTCACACCTGAGAGTCCCAAAACAAGAGCAATTGACTAGGGGAGCTCCTTGCCCAGCTGTCTCAAGAACAGGAAGTGCCTGAGGTTTTATGCCCGCCCTTAGCACTGAGCAGCCAATGAGGCCTGGTCCAGGCTCATGGGAGCCAGCCAATCACGCAGGACACACTTTCCAGATCATCGAGGCCCTTGTGGGTCAGTCTGTGCTCCAGATTTCACCTGAAATTGCAGCCTCGCTTGGATTCTCACGTTTCTGGATGCTGCTTTGCCTATTCCCTCGGAGGTATCTCCTGGGCACGCCTCTTTCCTGATCACCCACACACCCTACTTGTCTTGTGGCCTATCTCTTGGGAATTCCACCTAAAATACCGAATGTATACAGAATAGTTGATGCCAGGCACAGCAGGGACTCGGAATGACTGCATCTCCCCGAGTGTCAAGAGTGGCATGTGCTGCTCTTTCAGATGGGCTTTCCTGAGAGTGTCGGCTTTCTACCGCTGCCGACTAAATCTGTGGTGACTGGACCCAATTTTATATCTAACTTAGTTGCTGCATGAGAAGCAGCTTCATCATTTTAGTAGTTAATTGTTATTGAATTCATTGCAGATATCTTGACTGATTTGTGGAATTGATTGATGGAAGAGGTTATATTTCTGTCAGCCATTTTTGTTGGAAATGTGTTAGTCAGTAAATCTGGTATTGAATTATAGGTCTTTCAAGCTAAAGTCAAAATGTGTTTTCCTCGATTTTCTAGGCTTTTAGATTGTACTTATATCTTGACTGTACAGATAGTTTGCGATTGGCTCACCCCTACCCAGAAATTCTGTTGAAGGAAGTCCCGAGGAACGACTTCCAGACGAATTACCGTGATACACTTCTATGGAGCGGGTCTGCTCTGGGACATATCGAGCTGCTGCTTCAGAATTGACTTAAGAGCAGCTGCTTTGGTTTTCCCTTCTCTCTCCTTTTAATATAGATGGTAAAGAGTCACCTGTACAATCATGTGTTATATTGCGATGGGGTAGGCTAGGGTGTCTAAAGAAACAAAACCAATGACATAGATTGTTTATGGATTTGAAATCAGAAAAAAAAAAACCCTTGATATCAAGAAACAATTTCACATCAAGAATGCATCCCAGCTGAGGCAGGCGGATGAAACAGAACAAGTACCTTTAGCGGAAGCAGGGGGATCACAGGTGGGCGCAGAGTCCTGTGGATCCAGGGTTGGTGGGAAATGGCAGGGTGTTGAAACATGCAGGGTCTGCAGTCCACATGGGGCTGACGCTAGAGGCAGACACAATCTTGGCAAGCAGGGAAGGCGGCGGGCTTGAGAAAGAAGTTCTTGCTGTTCGCTTATAAAAAGCCACGCCCCCAAGGAGGCGTCACTAGGCGACTACATGATTGACAGGTTTGACTCCACCCCTGCCTCCACAAAAGTACCAAGTTAGTATAAGATCTAACCATTACACATGGACTACAGTTTTCCTTTGTAGTCTTTATGAACATAAATATCCATTTACATATACTAAATAAAATATTTTATACTGATTTGGGAAAATCACCAGTAAGAAAATAATAAATCCTTTTATCTGTAAAATGGGATTGGGAATAGGTGTTTTAGAATTGAAAAACACTGTAGAACTATCTGGTGGCAAACACCTTTATTTTATAAATGAGAACATTTGAGACCCAAGCAGGTTAAGTAATTTGCTCACCAGCATCCCACGTTCTTAGTGGCAGAGTTGGACTAAAATCCAACTCCCAGGACACTGCTCTCCACTGCTGTACAAAATACACATTTCTTATTCACACAATTGATATGAGGATTAGGGACCACATCTGTGAAAAATAGACTTAGCCTTTGGAAAGAAGGATGCTGGATAGCTTTATGAAAGCTTTATGGAAACTAATCTCATTTTAGCCTTTTCTGTACAATTGTTAGTTTTGTTCAGTTTTATGTTACTTGCCTTAGGATCCTTCTTGGCTGAGGACTAGATAATATACAGTGCTTGATTTAAAATCCATATTAAGGGTCCAGATTGTGCTGGAATATGAATGATGTTCAGCTGGGTTTGAGCCAGGAGCACTTGCAGAGTGCCCACCAGAATGAGGATTGTTGATGTCCAGGCAAGAATTTTCTATCCCTGGTTTGCAGATTGGGAACAAGACAGGTTTTTTCCAAAGAAAAGAAGGGGGCATAAATTATATTTCTGCCCTGCTCAGTAATACTTTCAAAGTTTGTTATAATATGTCTTTAACAAACCATGAATTTTCTCTCCTGCTGAGCCACCGTATCCTGACTATTTTCAGCATCGTTAGGGACCCATTATATTAATCCACCATACCTTCAAATCTCTAACAGGCGCACATAAGTGATCACTTTGAATATTTATTTTGAAGCAAGGTATAGAATTGTTCTCTTTGTCGTCTTGCAAAGGGAGGAAATTGTAACTTGCTCACCTTGGTTACTTCAATTGTTGTAGTTTGATTCTTTCAATTACAAAGTGCCTTGATATAATGGACAAAGGATATTGTTTAATTTTTGTAGTCCTTGAAGTAATTTGTGTAGGTTCATATTTGCACGATAGATACAACTTGAGACCAAAAGGCTAAAGTGCTGCGTCTGCATATGTTTTAGGTGCGGTTGTATGCAAGACCCGACGCCATCAGAAGAGGATCCGGGCACTACGCCCTCCATATAACAAAGAGACTAATTGAGTTTTATGAAGACTACTTTAAAGTGCCCTATTCTTTGCCAAAACTCGGTAAGAATTTTCTTGTTTATTTTTTCAGAAGGGCTCCTTGAAGGTGGAGTTTATTGGTTAAGATGCTTAGGACGCATGAACAGTCTAAGGGTTATATTTTTAGAGGCTATGATTTCACAAGAGGTAAAATAAAGTTTGGTGCTTCTGGATTCTTGCCACAAAGTATATGTATAATTATTTAAGAACTGATGTAGGTTTAGCATTTTAGAAGATAGCCAAAATAATTCTACTTTGTTAAAAACATGCGTAAAAGGTTCTTGGCAGTGTCACACTTCATGTTCTTAACTACCGTGTACAGTAGGCACTGCTACACGATTATTTTTTATATTAAGGAAATTGAGACCATGAAGTTTCCTATTCCTGCAGACAGCCATTAAATGAAGGAGCTGGGATGTCAAACACATTCTCTGTGATTCCCCAAAGTCTTCACTGTGACACTATGAGGAGGTGCCCATTGATTAGTGCTTGTTTCCTAACTCTCACATGCCGGGCTACAGTGTGTAAGCTGCCCCTCGGTTTTTTTCATTCAGCCACATGTTGGATGCCGAGTTATAGTAAGTTAAATAAAGAGAAGAGAGAAAGGAATTGCACTGGTCATGGGATTGTGTTCTCGAGTGTTCTTATGTTTCTTCCATGCACGAAAGTAGTATACTCAACACTGTTGGTTGAATGAATAAATTAATTACTTTTATTACTTTAACTTCAATGAGGCTGCTTTGGCAACGTCATTCTATGACTTTCCAGAAAGGTAGAATGCATACCCATTTTGAATGCTGAAGGTATTTTTTCTTCTGAGAAAATCTGTTTTGAAATCTCACATCACAACACTCCTTTGTTCCCCCCTCCCCACCGCTACACGTTTTTCCTTCCCAAGGGGATTTTTGATCAGGATCCACATCAAAAGTATTGCTCATTGGCAAGAACAAAGTGCTTTCATGATCACAGTGCTAGCGTTTCAACCACAGGTTCTTGTCCCCAGAGAATAGGCCTGTTTCATTAAAGTACCTGCCTGCTGTGTAGCTTTACTGGTCATACAATGAGCTGTTTAGAAAATAGACAGAATAGTTGACACTCTTACCACTAGGTGTAGCATGTGATGGAAAAGAATGAGATTGTACACATTTGAATTCATTTTAAAACACAGAACTTCAAATCCATAGGCAACGTGATTTTTTGTTTTCTGTTTTGTTTGCGTTTTTGTTTTATCCTCTCTCTCAAGTCCTCAGTTAGCCCCGGTTACACTGACATCTCCCTGGTGGGAACCCAAGGCAGGGAGGTGTACCTGACCTTATTTGCGCGGGAGGTGACACCATGCTCTGTACTCGGTCAAACAAACTGGAGCTTCCCAGCTTGACCCTAATGTCCCATTCACGAGTGCTTGTTGCAAGTTCAGCAGAGAATAAAATGTGGATCATTCTTTGTCTCTTTCAGGCCGGTAATTAGCAGAGGAACTCAATTTAAAACTTCAGGGGTCCCATGTAACTGTCAGCTTGCAGCAGGGAGCATTTCTGCTCCTCTGCTTCACTCCCAGCCGAACCATGTACGCTTTCTCTGTAGAAATGGACGCTGTTCACTGTGATGGTGACTCGCTAACATACTTTAGGGTGTATGGCATGGAATGATTTGACTTTACCCCGGCACAGTCAGTGTTATCTTGGGAAGATATCACAGCCCATGTGCTTTGTAAAATTTCTCTCAGTTTCTATGCATTCTATAGATATTTTCATATGTCTGTTAATGACATTATAAGTACATTTTCTATATAAATGCAGAAGTAGTTTGACAAAGTCTTAGCTTTTGTTATACATTGTGAATTGTATTTTCAAAAAAGGAATATTTTGGAATCAACTCGGTTTTTATGAATGACCCAGGCAGACTCGTTTTGGGTATTCGCTGTGGCTGTCTTACTATAGAGTCTATTTCACCCATCCTCTCTTCCCTTACCTATCTTCCCTTCCTGCCCTCTCTTCGACCTTCCCTCCTCCTCTCATTTCCTCTGCAGGTGTTCGTTGGGTCACTCACCTGTTGTAGACACTTAACTTTCTGATAGCCATAGAGTTGTGGATAAAAAATGCAAAACTTCATTCTATACTAATATTTAAAACCTATTAATTTGAGGCAAGTTAAATCATTAAGTAAAATATATAGCCTATCAGCTACAGATTAAAAGACAAAACAAAAACAACTCAATGCCATAAGATTGATGCAGACTCACAGCGACCTTGTAGGATAGGGTAGAATGCCCCTGTGGGTTTCCCAGACTGGAGCTCCTTACAGGAATGGAAAACCTCATCTTTTTCCCATGGAGTGGCTGGTGATTTTGAACTGCTGACCTTGGGGTTAGCAAAGGCAGAAAGGATGAATAGAAAGTGTGTGTGTGTGGCACTGTAGATGAAGCTCATATTTTTACTTGTTTTACTTTTTTCTTTTTGTAAATTGATTTTGTTGTGAATTGGGTGACGGTTTACAGAGCAGATCATCAGTTTTTTTCAACAATTAAACACATTTTGTTTCATCTCATGTACCATCACATATGTACTTCCTTTCTGTTACCCGTTCCCATCCATGCTTCTTTTCGAATGCTCTGAAATTTGTCCTTGGGGAAATGCTGCCCTTTGGGTCTTAATTGGTTGATTATACTCAGGTGTGCCTACCACACTAGCGCTGTTATCCCTCTTTGAGACCTGTCTGATGTGTGACTGAAACGTGAACTACAAGGGTGAGTCCAGTTACAGACCTGAGGAGTGACTAAGGATCATAGACTTCAGGGTGCCACCAGTCTCTCTCCAGCCTGTGAGCCCGGTCTCTTTTGTGATTCTGGAATCTGTACTGTATTCTCCTCTGCTCTACCCGAGCCTTCTGTGTAAGCCTTTCCATAGCAGGTGGAAGTGGTAGCCAGGCGCCACCTAGTGCTTTGTGTTTCATGGATGTGAAGGCTGATGTGTGCATGGCCCATACAACTATTAGACTAATTGTTTCCATGAGAGTTTCTATTTTTATCAGTCTTCTCTCCTCCCAGTGGGGGAGCAAAGGAGACCAGTAATTGTACCCTAGATGGCCACATGAGTTTTTCAGGCCTCAATCTCTACTCACCAAAGTAGGCCTTAGAACATCGCCTTCATGAATTACCTATGTCACCCTAACCATTGCTAATAAGTGTTTGGTTATGTCTAATAAGGTGTTGAGGTTTTTAAATGGGAAATCACAGAAGACACCATTGGGAAAATGGTTTTTGAGCAAAGGACTTAGGGTAGTAGAAAAATTAGCCCAATACATGGAAGAAATGATGGACACAAAGAGATGAACAGAAAATTTCAAAGGACAGCTTGAGAAGACAAAGTAAATTATTATGATTAATTGTGCAAAGACTTAGAGTTAGAACACCAAAAAGAAAGTACATAGTTGGCATATCTTTAACTGAAATAACTCATTATTAAAAAAGTCAAGCCTTCAGTTTCAATCTTGAAAGATTCTATCTGCAAAATATTGAATGATGGAGAAAGCATTGAAAGAAGAAGGAATACACAGTCATTGAACCACACTAATCAACATCTGTCCATTTCAAGATGTAGCATGTGACTAAGAACTAATGACACTGAAGGAATAGATCCAAGCTGTCCTGAAAGTATTAGCCAAAAACAAGGTTTCAGGAATCGATAGAATATCAATTGAAATGTTTCAACAAAGTGATGAACCACTGGGAGCACTCCTCTAGAAATTTGGAAGATGGCTGCTTTGTCAACTGACTGGAAGAAATCCATATTTATAATCATTCCAAATAAATGTGACTCAACAGAATAAGAAAATTATCCTTGATATCAGATGCAAGCAATATTTTGCTGAAGTAGTAAACAACAGTTGCAGTAGTTCATTGATTTGGAGCTGCCAGAGGTTCAGGCCAGATTCAATAGAGGATATTGAACAAAAGATATCATTGCTGAAATCAGATGGATTTGGCTTAACACAGAGAAGACCAGCTGTTGTGCAGCGTGTTTCATTCACTATGTGAAGGGATTCCACTGTATGAATCACTGCAAACTATGGATTACCTTGAGAAGAACAGGAACTACCTATTATGCTCATGTGAAACCTGTACATGGATCCAGAGGACATTGTGTGCACAGAGCAAGGGACTACTACTTGGTTTAAAATTCAGTAAAAGCGTGTGTCAGAATTGAATCCTCTTGTCCTACTTACTCAATTTGTTTGCACAGCAAATCATCAGAGAAATGGGATTATGTGAAGAACTCAGCATCAGGATTGGGAGGCAGGCTTATTAACAACCTTCAATATGCAGATGACACACCTTGCTGGCTGAAAGACAGGAGGACTTAAAGCTCTAGTTGTTAAAAATCAAGGATTTCAGCCTCAGTATGGATTACAACTCAATGTAAAGAAAACCAAGATTCTCAAAACTGGACTAATAGGTAACATCAGGAAAAACAGAAAGATTGTAGTTGGCAAGCATTTCGTCTTGCTGGGATTCATCATCAACACTCATGGAAACAGCACTCAAGAAATGAAGCAACACATTGAATTATGTAAATCTGTTGCATAAAATTTCTTTCAAGTATTGGAAAGTAAGAAGGTCACTTTGAGGACTGAGGTACAGCGGACAGAAACCATGGTATTTCAGTGACTTTTTGTGCGTGTGAAAGTTGGATATTGGATAAGGAAGCAGAAGAAGATTCTCTGCATTTGAGCTACGGTGTTGGCAAAGAAGAATGAAAGTCCCACGGACTGCCAAAAGAGCAAACTGGTCTATCTTGGTGAAGGACGGCCAGACGCTCTTTAGAGGAAAGATGGTAAGACCTTGTCTCACATACTTGGAACTTATTATCAGCAGAGACCGGTCCCTGGAGAAGTCCATCATGCTTGGTAAAGTGGAGCAGCAATGTAAAGAAGGAAGGCCCTCAATGAGAGAGAGGGATTGGCAGTGACTGCAACAGTGAGCTCAAAGTGAAGGACAGGCGTGACGCTGGGATGGAGACGAGTGCTTTGTTCCGATGTGCATAGGGTTACTGTGCAGCACCGACTTGATGACAACATTCAAGCGGGTATCCAAAAATAACCCAGGTTTTTTTTTCTAAGCTATGCATTTAAATTTTTTTACAAAACAACCTTTTAACCTTCAAAGTATTATCCATTATACTTAATACATTAGTCAAATCTGTGATTCCATTCTTGGAAACATTTTCAAACTCATCTGTTTGGATGGCTGAGAGCACCTCCCTCGTTATTTTATTCTACTGGACAACAAAGTGAATCACGGCCCATTCCTATGTCATCCTCGCCATCATTTATTATTTTTGAGCCCGTTGTTACAGACACTATGTCAGTCCATGATGTTGGGGGGTCTTCCTCCTTTTCTTTGACCCTCTATTAAACATAATTTCCTTTGGCATGGGTTAATCTCTCCTGGTAGCATGTCCAAAGTACATGAGATGAAGTCTTGCCTCACACACTTCTGAGCAGCATTCTAGCTGTATTCTATTTTTTAAAAATTGGTAGCTCTTATAGATATTATAAAAATTTATATTTCAATTAGATCAAGCATATTTGTACAGTTGCTGCCACCATCATTTTCAAAACATGTTCTCCGTGAACTTGTTGATATCAGATCCCCTTTATCCCCTCCTTAGCCCTCCCTACCCCCCAGGAAACCTTATTATATATTATTATTATTAAATTGCCATATCTTACACCATCAAATGTTTCTGCTTACTACAGTTTTGTTATTTGATCCCCTCAAATGGGACACAGTCATCATTGCTGTCCATCTCTTAGAAGAGAGCTTTGTTTGTTCTTCTGGCAGCTCATGGTACTTTCCATATTGTTTGCCAGCACCATTGTTCAATTGCATCGATTCTTCTGTGGCTTTATTCACTATCCAACTTTCATGTGTATTTGAGGTGACCCATGGCTTGGATAAGACATGCTATATAGTATTGGTTCTTAATCATGGGTAAATTTGTTGCCCCATCCAAAAACCAAAACATTCGGAGGTATTGGGGACATTTGCAATGGTCCCAAATGCGGAGAGATGATATTGACATTTAGAAGCCAGAGGTGCTGCTAAACATTTTACATCGTGAGGCCAACTGTTCATCTGAAAATGTCAGCAGTGGTTCACATAAAAGAACTTTGTTGTAGGTGGAAAGGGCAGAGGCATGAAAAGCAGTTAAAATTCAGGCCCAAAATGATGGCCACTTAGTGTAGGCTGTTAACAGTGGCATAGACAGGAGTAGAACAATTCTGGTTGGTAGCAGAACCATTTGGAATTTGTTGACGAAGATGTATGAGGTGTGAAAGAGAGAGAAATCAAGGCACCAACTCTAAGGTTTTGAGGAAAGAACCATAAATATATCAATAAACTCACTGACCCTGAGTCAATTCCAATTCAGTGACTCTGTAGGATAGAGTGTAACTGTCCCTTTGGGTGTCTGAGGCTGTAAACCTTTGTGGGAGCAGAAAACGTCATCCTTTCTCCTCGGTGTGGGTGATGGATTAGAACTGCTGATTTTGTGGTTAGCTCCACAAGCAAGTCACTTTGGCACCAGGGCTGAAGAATGAGAAGGGTGGAATTTCCATTTGCTGAGACAAAAGATCGTCTGTCCAAGAAGGAGATCACTTAGAGACTGACATATCTATTAAACATTTAGGTAGACATTTTATATCTGCTAGAAATTTAAACAGATGTTGGATTTGAAACTGGAGTTGACTGAGTGGTTTGGCTTGAGATATACATTTGTCAGTATCTAATGAAATGTGAAGCTTCGTGCACTCACCCTGGTGGTGAAAGAAGGTAGAAAAGAGAAGGGGACAAGGCAGCACTGACAGAGATCAGTCATCTGAGGCTATCATCTACATGCCCTTGAGTGGATTCCAGCAACTGCAAAGCTGCTAATAGAGGTGCTGAGGAAACCAGGAATAGACAATGTCTAGAGAGTATCTCAAATAGGAGCAGACAATTCTGACACATCATGTTACAGGCGGACTGACTGAGAATTAACTTTAGCAATGTTAAGGTAATTACTGACTGTGTTACAGATAAAGAAGCAAAACTAGGGACACTTATAAAGAGATAAATTGATATCAAGACAATGCCTCATACAATTGTAGACATGGGTAAGTTCAGTCTAGCTCAAGTGCATGGATCAGATGTTAAGCTGGGGGCTTCTCCTGACTTGCCTAACTATAGTGACTGATTACACAGAAAGAAAGAAGACAGAAAGGTCAATGACTACAGAGGAGGATGAGTCTGAGGTCCGAGGTCAGGCTTGTGGCTGCAGAGTTCATAAAATCCATGCACAGAAGGCCAAATGGCAAACTATTGGTGACGTCGAGGGTCATTAATGTAGATAGTGGGTCTTTGGTTGAAGTCCAAAGAACCCCAGGGGTTGATGAGCCAGATGTAGGATCCCCACCATCAAAAAGCGAGGCAGTTTCCCACAGCCTCAACTGACCAGTACATGAGTAGTAGGACACATTCCCCAAAGAAACCTCCTTCCCATTGCATGAGGGCTGTGACCTAAGTCAGGAGGTTGCATCCCGCCTTTATGTTCTCACCTGTGCTTGTCTACTCACAAGCAGACCCCAAGATGGGAATTGTTGTGCTGTGTTAGATCACATCGTGGAGGATTACTGGGAACGTATTGAGAATCCTGACCCAGCCAAGATGAGGCGCGACTTACCTGTCACAGTGACTTTGACAAGTTGCAGGGGATGTTGGCAACAAATACCTGATAGATGTGTTGAAGAGACAATGGATGTGGGGCATGGCTATAGACAATGGGTTTCTAGGAATTCCCAGTGATTTTCTAAGAGGAGGAGGGGAAGAAAGGCTTATGTTCTGATAATACTTATCTCTGGTGGACAAAGGCTGCTTCTGCAGAGCTGAGAGCTGAGAGCTGCCTTAACTTGCTTTCCCCAACCAAATCCCAGAGGAATAAGGAGCTTGCTACTTTCCATTAGAAAGTCAAATTTTAGACCAATTGAGCCAATAATAAACTACTAGTTGACCTGATTTTACTTAAGCTATGGAGGCGAAATGTGCATGTAAGGGTATTATATGACCAATGACCTTAAAATAAAATTTTCTATTAATAAATATTAAAATTTTAAAAATCTTAAAAGTAATTTTTATTTCTCGATTATAAACTCTGCAATGCCTTCTCTCCTCTCTTTTCCTTCTTTCCCAAGTTCTTTTTCAATTGTAGTACTGAGCAGTCTGTTTTTCTATTGTGGTCTCATCTGTTAACATACCCCCAAGGGTTTGAATTTTCTCCTCATGCGGTTTATCCAGGAGAGACCCCAGAGGAGAATTATGTAATTGGTGTTCACCATGTGAGGATTTGGTTTTAAATCTCTAAATTTGATAATTAACCTATCTGTAGGTAATCTATTTATATGAGATTGGCAGATCTTTTCTATTTCTAGCTGTTCAATTATAATTAAAAGTGTATCATCTACTTGATACAATACAGCAAGCTATCTTATTTATATTTTATCTTCATGAGAACCCTCAGAGGCATGGAGTGCTTCTTAAAAGGATGTGTTGTAGAAATTTGAAGAATGAAATTGTCCTCTTTCCTCCTATCCCAAAGACATACTAAAAATAACAACAACAAATACTTATATCACTTTTACTATATATGAGTCACTCCTTAGGACATGGAACATTTTGACCCATTTAGTGTTTTACTATGGCCTTAGGAGATAGTCCCTCTTATATTCTCATTTTCCAGATGAAGAAAACTAGGCATTTGGTGATGAAGTAAAGTACTCAGATTACACACTTGGATCTGGAATTTCAAACTCCATGATCTGTTCTCAGGAATAATACAAGACTTTTTCCTTTGTTGTTATTGTTGTTTTAGTTCCTTAAAGGCAATACATGTTCTTTATAGAAAAACTGGAAACTTAACTAGCTAAAAGTGCACATATGATAGCTCCTAATTTTATCTCCGAAGATATATTTGAGTATTTCAAGTGTGATTTCTTCATGGACATTTCATAATTAATTCAGTGATAGATAAAGTGAGTCAGAATTTTATTGGAATATTTTGTTATTCACCCTGTTTAAATTTCAATTAATTATAGACTGATAGTTTTCAGTTTCCTTTTGGTGCTGCTCAAAATCTGTATATCAAGAAGTTCTCTAAAGCGTATGCTCGATTACTTCTTTTCAACACTTTATGCTTTTATGAAGATCCATTACCCACCTGGCACAGAGGTGCCATCTTAGAGGAAGAACTGGTATTTTGTAACAAGAATATCTGCCTTCAGGGAGATTGTGGTTTTGATGAGGAAGCAATGAGATATTTATAGGAATGTGTGAATTAGAGACTTACACAATATGGGATGTAATTAAGTACCAACGTGTACGGTACAAATGTACGGTACAATTACCTGCTAGCCAGGCTATGAACAGTGACTCATTGTACTATATATCCAGAACATGAAATACCTATTAAAAGCAGCCTTCATTTTACTTAAGTCCAGAAAAAGAGAGGGGAATTGAATGAGAAGAAGAGATAGAAGTAGATGGGAGATCAGTTTTCATGTTGTGTACTAGGGAAAGCTCATAGATTTCACTTTATACATTTGGTTTTATATAGTATGTTGATCGATTTACTTTCCTATAATAGACAAATTATGAGATATAGTACCTTTTGAATTTTTGTAAATGAGAGAGGTTAGCTTGTGTAGTTTCTCAAGTTGTCACAGATGTATCTATGTCTTCATGCTGACAGCACTGATGACAACGACAGTCCTTCTCCTTGAAGGTAGGCACGCTTACTGTCTCTCATCCGGTAGCGTGGTTACAGTTCCATACTTACTCTGTGATTGGGTCTTCTCCCTGTATCAGTGGCTGTATTGTTGTTTTTAATTGGAGGTAATAGATTTATAATACTTGATTATGCATATTATAGTGATTATTTGTGATCCTTTCAGTGTGTTTTTTCTTCCTCCGTATATATTTTTTCTGCTTTTGCTTAGCTATTGGAATGTACAAATACTGAATACCATTTACCATATATACTTGTGTATAAGCCGAGTTTTTCAGCACATTAAAAAAAACAATTTTATTGGGGCTCATATAACTCTTATCACAATCCATACATACATCAATTGTGCAAAGCACACTTATACATTCGTTGCCCTCATCATTCTCAAAATTCGCTTTCCATTTGGGTTCCTGGAATCAGCAACTCATTTTCCTTTTTTCCCTCCCAATCCCTCCCTGCCCCCCTCTCCCTCATGAACCCTTAATAATTTATAAATTATTATTTTATCCTATCTTACACTGCCCAGTGTCTCCCTTCACCCACTCTTCTGTTGCCCATCCCCCAGGGAGGAAGTTATATGTAGATCCTTGTGATCGGTTCCCCGTTTTTAACCCCCATCCCTCCTGGTATGGCCACTCTCACCAATGGTCCTGAGGGGTTCATCTGTCCTGGATTCCCTGTGTTTCCAGATCCCATCTGTACCACTGTGCATCCTCTGGTCTAACCAGGTCTGCAAGGTAGAATTTGGCTCATGATAGTTGGGAAGAGGGAGCATTTAAGAACTAGAGGAAAGTTTCATTATTGCTACAGTGAACACTGAGTGACTCATCTCCTCCCCACTACCCCTCTGCAAGGGATGTCCAGTTGTCTACAGATGGGCATTGGGTCCCCGTCACACGCTCCTCTCTTTCACAATGATATGATTTTTTCCCCACCTGTCTTTGTTGCTTGAAACCTGGTCCCCTCGGCCCTTCATGATCACACATGTTGGTGTGCTGCTTCCATGTGGGCTTTGTTGCTTCTGGGCTAGATGGCCGCTAGTTTACTTTCAAGTCTTTAAGACCCCAGACACTATATCTCTCGATAGCCGGACACCATCAGCCTTCTTCACCACACTTGCTTATGCACACATTCATCTTCAGCGTTTATGTGGGGAAGGTGATCACACAATGATGGTTTTTGTTCTTTGGTGTCTGCTACCTGATCCCTTCAATACCTCGTGTTCACATAGGCTTGTGTGCTTCTTCTCTGTGGGCTTTGTGGCTTCCGAGCTAGATGACCGCTTATTTGTCTTCTAGCCTTTAAGACCCCAGATGCTATATCTTTTGATAGCCGGGCACCATCAGCTTTTCCCACCACATTTGCTTATGCATACGTCTATCTTTAGCGATCATGCTGGGAAGGTGGGAATCATGAAATGACCATTTAGCTGAGCAAGGTGCTCTTGTATTAAGGGAATGCACGTGAGGAGGCCAAATGTCCACCTGCTACCTTACTACTAAACCTATAAATATATGCACATAGGTCTATTTCCCCCATAATCATAAATATATTTACATATGTACATGTCTGTATTTAGGCTTCTGGGTATGCCCTTTTCCTCCTACTCCTTCCCTCTATTTCCTTACGCCTTCCTCCTGTCCCACTACCATGTTCAGCCTTCTTTCTGGTTTCAGTAATTCCTCTCAGTACCTTGCCCTTGGTCACTCCCTACCAGTCCTCCCTTCCCCTCCCTGGCACTGGTTTTGAACCACTCCTTGTTCCCTTGTCCCTGAGTTGGCCAATACCTCCTCCTTTCCCCCACCTCCCACACTCTCATTTCCCTCCGGGACCTTTGGTCCCGTTATTTTCTTCTTACATTGTTTGTCCCGCCTATCTTATCTAGGTGGACCTGCAGATATAATAATATGTCAGCACATTTTTAATGCAGTTTTTATGATAAAATTATGTGCCTCAGCTGATATTCGTGTCGGCTTATATTTGAGTATATGGGGGTGTGTGTTTTCTTAAGTTGATCAAGTAACACTTTTTTTGTCGGGGGGAATAAAATTTCTGGGAGGTCTGTATAGCCTAGTCTAATTCTGACTTCATCCTCAAAACACTTTATTTCAACTAGAGCTCTTCAAACTTACAATAGAGCTATTTAATCTAGTGGGTTATTGGTGGAAACTAACATAAGCTGTCTCGGTGGGCTCTCAGGGAAACAGGTGAGGCAGTCCATCTCGTTTCAGTTTTCTAAGTACCACCGGGAAATACTTTTGTGCAAATGACTATCCTTGCTCCCCATTTGTAATCAAGTAAATGTAGACGCCTCCTGCCTCATGGAGCTAATTTATTTCGTCAAAGTCCTTCATAGGGTGATTTTTCTAAGGAAAAAGAAAGGCAGTTCCCATTAATTTCAATGGCAAATATTTTTATGCATTTCCTACCCCCACTGCCTTATGCTAAAACAATACCAAATCCAAGTCACTTCAGGATTTATCAGCCATTTTACAACAATCCAGCAAGGCAATTTTCCCTTCATTAATTATAATATGATCATTTAGCAGTCCTTGTTAAGATATTTTGCATTTACCGCATAGTGTACATTTCCAAGACTACACTAAAAATGCAAAGCCAAAAAATAGCACTGTGACAATGAGAGAAATCAATGAAAACAATGCATTTTAGTGGGGACGCTGCATGAGATTATTACGGCTATAAACCAGCAAACCATGAGTTCATTGAGAGGAGCATGTAATGCAACACAACAGAATTGAATTAACTAATTCAACTAGTATTTATTGAGTAGTGACCAGATAACGTTGTCCTCAGCGATGATAATAAATGGTCTCTTCCATTAGGAACCTAAAACCTAGTTGATTTTTATGACTGTGCAGCTTGCCAGCATTGTTTGATGTTCAGTTTGCTTACCACCCTCCCCTATGCGTTCGTTTTTAAGAGTGTCTGGCCTTTACAACGTTGGGTTTGTGCCCAAGCATATTTTCATTAATTTAGTATTAGTCTTGTGAAAGAGTGCTTCTCCTCCTGAAACTACATGCAATTTCAGAAAGTGCTTAACTTGCTCGGGTGTGTTTGTAAGGAGCCCCCCAAGGCGTTGTTTACAGACTCCAGCAGCAGTATCCGGTCCTGACAGCTCTGCAGTGAAGTGAGAGAACGGACTGGCTCCACTATGTTGACTTGAATCATTGCTAAAGTCTCATGCTCTGTATTCTTCCCCCCCACCCCTATTCCCATGGCTTTAATGATGCCACGCCAGTGATGGGACCTTCTCTCAGGATCACCCGAGCCCAGCCTCGCTCGCCTGCTCCCAGACATCTCTCGGAGTTCTGTCCCTGCCCTAAATCCTTGATTTCCCCCTTTTATTGGGTCCTTTTCTGTTGGCACTAAAAATGGGGAACTGTTTCTCTTCACTTAAACACACAGACCCACACACTTCCACTCCCACTCATTCCAGCCACTGGACAATTTCTCTCCTTACTTTTATAGCCTTTAAGAGGTTAGCTGTCTGTACTGACTCCAATTTTTCTCTCTCCTTTGTCTTTTGAATGCACTTAACACCAGGCTTTTGCCCCCTACACGCCACTAAAACTGTGCTTGTCAAGTGCAAGAATGCCTCTCCATTGTGAACTTCAGTGGTCAATTCCCAGTTTTCATCTTGAACTGCCAGCAGATTCTGACACAGTTGTTCTCTCAACTCCTTAAGATACTTTTTTTTCATTTGTCTTTTCAGACAACACATTTCTCTTCCCTGCCTGCCATCCCTCCTGCTGCTCATTGGGAATTCTCTTCCTATGTATTTACTTTCCTTTCCGTCTCTCTTCACATTTTCTCTCGAAGTGTCCGGGTCTCAAGTTGAGTAGCTCTTTTCTTAACTACCAACTTTAGTCACTTATTGACTTCACCTAGCTTCTTTAATTACTATCTGCTGATAGCTAACAACTCCCAAATTTGATCTTTCCAATTGAGTTCGCTCTCAATTTCAGATGTCTACTTTGTACTATTTGGCATCTGTTTGAGTGTCTAAAGCGTATATGAAAATTACCATGTTCAAATTTGAGGTACACATTGTAAATCACTTTCTTTTTCCTTCTGAAGTTTTGCCTATCTCAGAACAGGGCAGATCCATTCCTCCAAAAGTTGTTTGGTGTTCTTGCTGGCTGCTGTCTGGTGATTCATTCTCACGGTGGTCCTGTGTGTGTGTAGACTAGAATACGACTCCGTTTGCTTTTCGTTGTTGTGAACTTTTGTTAGTAGATCGCTAGCCCTGTCTTCGCTGGTATCTCTGAGGGGAAATGAATCGTTAGCTTCTCAGCTAGGAGCCAAGCACTGAAGTGTGCTAGCTAGAGAACCCCTACATTGTTTAGAAAACACACAAACAAAGTAGCAACCTTAGATTTAAACTCTTTGTCTCTCATGTCACACACCCAAGTCATAATGCATCTTTTTGGTTCTATATTATAAATATCTTGGAAATCTGATCACTTCTAGCCATTTACCATTGTAACAGCTCATACTGTTATCTGACTCGCCCCGCTTTCTTTGTCTTTGTGCACCTTTTAACTGAAATGGATTCTGATGTTAAGTGGTATGTGAATGTGATATGTCCTGAATTTTAAGATTCTGTTGGACAGATGTTCGATTTAGCTGCTGCTGCTGCTCTCCTGTTCACACCTTGCCTTGGCACCTAGTGCCCATTCAGGGATTCTTTGGTGTTTCAAGACCCTGGATGGTGTGGCTGCCGCTCCATCCTCGTCTCCGATTCCTCTTCTCCTTGTGCACACCTGTTCTGGTTACACTGCCAGCCTACTGTTTCTTACAAGCACTACGCAGGCTCCTTACTTGGGTGTTTTCACTTGCCCTTCTTTCAGCCTAAAGCCCCCCTTCCTTCAGATGTATGCGTACTTAAAATAATCTGTTTTTCAGAGTTGTGTTTTCTGACTTCCGCTTTTTATATTATAGCCTTGCGGTCACTCCTTATCTTCCTTCTTTGTTTTACTCCTCTCCCTTTCCCTCATTTCATGCAGCATTAAGGTTATCATTTCCCTTATTAAATCTTGGTCTCTAGCCCTTGTCCCACAGCAGGCACTTGGACGGCGGGGAGAAGAGTGTCTTAGTCGGAGGGAAGATCCATTGCCAAGGCTTTGAGGTGTGCAATGTTTTAGTCTGATTAACAGCAACAAGGCCAGTGAGGTTGGACTAAAGTCAGTGGGGAAAGGGGTAGCAAGAGATGAGATCAGAAGGGGCCAATTATATATGACTTTAGGGGTTTTCACTCTGTGTTTTTTTAAGAGTTTGGTTTTGGGTGTTAGGAATGTGACCTCAAGATAGGCGATACAAGAAGAGATGGTTTTATTTTCTTGTTTGCAGCTCGATTTCCACTGCCGAGTGCCGTGCCTGACCCAAGGGAGGTACTTAACAAATCTTTCAGTGTTTTCCCATCTTCCATTTTAACCCTTTGTATTATGTGGAAGATAAGAAGCAAACCTTTTCTTTTACTGTTGTTGAAAGTATATACCAATTCCCCATGTTGACCTTAATGCTAGTGAGTACATACCCCAGGTCTGCAACCTTCCTCATTCTCCTTTGCCGAGTCATTCCCCTCCAGGAACTTGAACGTTTTGCCCCTGAGGTTTCTAGTTAATATTTCATGTTGCTTTGGTCAGCTTGATCTCATGCAGTTTCAAGGGCTCCAGGTAGTGTGAAGCCTATGAGCATTTGAAACGCTGGTACACACTTTTCTCCTGTTTGGTCCAGTTATTCCACAGAAGCTTTGGTCAAGATGTTCAGTAATGGTAGCTGGCTGCCATCTAGTTCTCGTGGTTCATCTTGTTTGAGAAAATGATGACGGTTTTCCTCATAATTGCCAAAGCTGTGCCTTTTCGGTAAGTAAGATGTCAACGAGACTAAAGATGTGGTATCTCTATTTGCAACAGCCCTGCCATTAGGGCCCCCAAGTAGAGTTTGCTGTGAAGACTGGGGGCAAGTGCATTGAGCTTTGTTTACCATCAGAGCAGTGTGAGGGTGGAGCTGTTAAGAAGGGTGGTTTTGCATGAAATGCTTTTTTCTTCTGAAAATGCAGAATCTCGCTTTTCTTGGGCATTAGAACCACATTAATTAATGGATTTGACATATGTTTATTGGCTGTTTACTAGATACTATTCTGCCAACTGGTGGAAAATCAGCAGTTAATGAAACAGATATTCCTGTTCTCCTGGAGCATACTTTTTAATGGGAAAAGACAGGTCGAAAACAAAACATTTATGATGTTAGAAAGTGATAACTTATATACGAAAAATAAAATGTTGGCAGGTCGGGCTGTAGTTTTAAACAAGGTGTGTGGTCAGGAGAGAAAGCTGCTCAAAAGGCATGGAGGAGGCCCCACCTGACCCCTGGCCTGCCTGTTGACATGAGGCAGACGTCAGCCATGCCTCGACCTTCCGTCCTTCTCTATCCTATGCTGACACGGACCATTCCTGCCATGACACTCTACGTTCATGCTGCGTTTCATGCTGAGGCAGAAGTCACACATAGGACCCACAATTGTGTATTAGGGGAATTGGGAGGTAATCCCAAGTCAGGATCAGCAAACAATACAGTTATGGTCATTGGTCCACAGCAGCATCTTCATAGCCAATAGCCAGCTCTCTCTATAGTATCAGCCTCTCGCCACATGATCTCTTGGCCTCTGGCTCTTGCGGCCAAGAAGCTGACCTGCTGCTCTGCCTCGCAGTCTCAGTGTCTGCTCTCTCTCTCATGATCTCTCTGCTTCAGCCTCTGATGTTGGGTTGGTTTCTTTGCTAAGTCCCATGGTGTCTACATCATATCTTCTGGTGTATCTGGTGTCTTTGCTCTTGGCTTGTGCTACTTTAGAAAGGGATTTCAAATATACTCCTTTGGTAGTTGTTCTTCTGATGGGTGATCCTGGGACTTCTCTCTCTGCTCCTGCTTTTGAAGTGTCTCTTATATAGAGAAAATGATTTTGAGGTGTGGTGTTTAATCTTTCAGCAGACCATAGCCCCAAGGAAACAGGGTGCTGGCTTGGTTTACCCCCTCTGCTGCAGTGGAGACTTCATCCCCCTAATCTACTGTCAGTGCAGTAGAGAGCTCTCTCCAAAACGGAATTCGAGCCAGCAGCGCAGAGGCCAGCAGTTTTAGTACATCATGTAAGGATTGTGGCCAAAGGACCATATTCATTGATGCTATCTCAAAGGCCTAATGGTGAAATGGTTCATTATTCAGCTCCCTACCAACTGGTTGGCAGACGGAACCCACCCATTCATTCGGTAGAAGCAAAAACTGGAGATCATTTGATTGCAGCTAAGATCATTCTAGTGCAGGGGTTCTCGATCTTTCTAATGCCATGACCCTTTAATACAGGTCCTCATGTTTGATACAGACCCCCAACCATAAAATTATTTTTGTTGCTACTTCATAACTGTAATTTTGATACTGTTATGAATCATAATGTAAATATCTTATATACAGGATGTATTTTCATTGTTAAACAAATTGAACATATTTAAAGCATAGGGATAATCACTGTAGTAATTATATATTGTGAAACATTTATTTTTAATGACAAATAAAAGAAATTTGGTCTTGAAGCATGGTGTAGCATGGGTAACAGTCTTCATGCCCAGTACTTGTATGTGGGTGTATCTGCATGTGGGCGGACCTGCCTGGAGACAGATAGAGAAGGGTCTCGGTTCCTAAGACCATTGGAAATGTGTTGAGAACCGCTGCTCTAGAGGATAATTTTACTTGGTCACATGGCATTACTGTGAATTGACATGGACTCAATGGCACCTGAGAGAAGCCTGAAGGAGAACATTGTCTGACTCCTTGGAGAAAAGTCGGGGGACCGGGTCAGACTGCATGGACCTGAGAGTAGGATTTGTAAACTAACTGTTGCTGACAATCAAAGATCTTCCATGGTTAATGAAAGGCTCACTTTCATTTTGAGCAGAGGAGCAATTGAACTCTGCTTTGAGTTAATATTAAGTGGTCACTTAAATAACCCTGATAGCATGGTTGTTACGCATTGGGCTGCCTAATTGCTAGGTCAGCAGTTCAAAACCACTAGAAACTTGGTTTGAGAAATATAGGGCTTTCTACTCCCATAAATAGGTCCAGTCTCAGAAACTCGCAGGGGCAGTTCTACTGTGTTTTCTAGGGTCATTGTGAATCAGCATAGACTCAATAGCAGTGAGTTTCAGTTTTTAGCTGCTTCATATAATATGGCTTTGGGGGATAGAGGAGAATCAAGGGCAGAAGCTGAGAGGCTCCTGCATTAATCTGAGAAAGAATGGAATTTTCTACAAGAGTGCTAGCAGTAGAGGTTGACAGAGTGAACTTATTTTGGATGGATTTTGAGAGGAGACCCACCACAGTTTGCTGCATTACATCTGGAAAAAAGGAAGTTGGGTGCCTCTTTCTCTGAACTGCTTTTTAGTGTAATTTGGTGGCAACTAGTTTGAAAAACGATGCTCTTTCTTCTTTCCCTTGTAGCTTACACTTCTGCATAGCTACAGTGAAGGGGCGCAATCTTTTCATGCTTCCTTATTCCCTCGTGGTTGTTTGAAATTAACACAGTGGGATGAGTCATTTGTATTTTCAGTTTTGTCCAAACAGAGCAGCTGTACTTGGAACAAAATGATGGTTGTAATAATCTTTTCTTGGAGTAAATTGTTCTTTCACTGGCCATTGGTCAATCCGGAGTTAATTATAACCAAATAGCTATCCTAAGCCTCAGAGGACAAGCGCAACATTTCATTAAAGTCTAGGCTGGGGAGTACTGCTGACAGAAGCACTGCCAATCAGGCAATTTGAAAAGAAAGGTGACCATTCCTATAAACTTGAGAGCTAAAATAGCTTATATTGAGATCAGTAGGTTTTTCAAAATAGCTTCATTACAAGAAACTGAGACTGAGGGGTCGTTATGTAAATTAAGGTTACCCTTCTAAAAGCCAATAAAGGCAGAAAGCTCTCTAAGAGAGAAATAGTCAAAATATATTTTTTGTCTCCCTTTTCCCAGTGTTATTTTAAGCATTCTTTATCCAGTTCTGAGCTTCTCAGAAAAAAGACAGGGACTACTTGTTGATTGATGATCCTTTCTGCGGTTTAGGGGCTTCGAATGACCATGATCATGGCTTTCCTTTACCTTCAGCATTTAGGCTGTCTGATCTGATACAATAAAGAAGAGTAACAAAGATCTTTGTTGTAAACCATGGAATATTCACTCCCAATCTTGTGGAGCGAAAAGCAGATGTCCCTCTCTCACCTGAGTGAGGTATACTTTGTTTACTTTTTATTTTCTGTAATCTCAGAGGGGATTGTCTCTCAAACCATATAAAAATTAAACTGGGATGGATATGAGGAAATTATCACAAGAAAAATAAATTGAAATATTTTTCCAGTTAATAACAAAGGTACAGTCTTCTAAATAGTGATCGATGCTGTCATCATTAGGAGTCATTAAGTTGACACTAACTCAGAGAGAGTGCAAGTATGCTGTTAGGTACATGGAGTCAGTGACCACCCATAGTGACCACTATACACATCAGAATGCTACACCGCATGGCCCTGTGCCATCTGCACAATAGTTCCTACCCTTGAGCCCATTGTTTCAGCCACAGTGTCCGTCCATCTCCCTAAAGACTTTCCTTTTATATTGATGCTCCTCCACTTAACCAAGTTTGGTGTCATTCTCAAGGGACTTGTTTCTTTTGATAATATGTACAAATATGTAAGATGAAGTCTCTCCTTCCTTGCCTCTAAGGACCACTCTTGGCCATATTTCTTCCTCAACAGATATTTATTTCTCCTTTGGGCAGTCCAAGTACTTTCAATATTCTTGACCAGCACCACAGTTCAAATGGATCCATTCTTTTTTGGCCTTCCTTATTGCATATCCAACTTTCACATGCATATGAGGCAATGAAAAATACCATTGCATGGGTCAGGCACACTTTAGTCCTCAAGGTAACACCCCGCTTTTCAAGACTCTAAACAGGTCTCTTGCAGCAGATTTACCAAATGCAATGCATCAGTTGCTTCCATGAGTAGCGATTGTGGATCCAAGCAAGATGGAATCCTTGGCAACTTCAGTTTCTACATTTACCATGTTGATACCCGTCAGTTCAGTTGTCAGGATCTTGGTCTTCTTGACATTGAGTTGTAATCCATACCATAGACTGCAGTTCTTGATCATCAACAGCAAATACTTCAAGTCCTCCTCATTTCCAGCAATCTAGGTTGTGCCATCTGCATGTTGCAGGTGCTCGAAGCCTTCCTCTACTTATCGCAGGGGTTAATAAGCCTTCCTCCAATTCTCATGCCACATTCTTCTCCTTATAAGCCAGCCTCTCATGATTTTCACAGCATATATATTAAACAAGTATGGTAAGAGGATACAACCCAGACGCATAACTTTCTTTATAGAGAGAGCAGAAGGAAACACTGCCTAGCTACATCCTCCTATCAGTTTTTGTTATCTTGAGCTTAATGTTGAAGCCAGGGTCAATCCATCTTGATGAGGGTAGTAATATTTTTGTGCTTCCTTCTTCTTTAGCAAACATGAAGCCCTTTTCCAGGGGCCAGTCTCTCCAGGTAACATGTCCAGAGTATGTGAGATGTCTCACCATCTTCGCTGCTGAGGAGCATTCTGTTCTTGAGCACTTCAATCTTCTCTCTGTTTCACATGATGTTATGTATTGATCCAATTTTAAGCACTTGGGGTTTTTGTTTCTTTTTTCAGATTGAGTTGAAATCCATATTGGAGTGAATTATATTTATAAAATAAGATTTTTGCAAACTACATTTTTACTTGATTGACTGTACCACTGCAGTATCTGAGATTGAGATTGAAACATTATGATTTTCAAATGGAAAATATATTACTACGTCAGTTTTAGCCTTACAACCTCTTTCACGATCTTTGAGAACTGTGATGCAGCTGCAGCACATGTAAATGTAAAACAGACTGAAGTGTAAAAAAGAGAGGTGGCCTGCATGGGAGGTTGCCATACATAAGCAGAGCGGATCCAATATGGCAGTCGTAAATGATGCCCCTGGGGCATCTCTAAAGCTTTAGGGAGTCTAATTTTGAAAGAAGGAGTGAGTTCCAAATGCCATTTTTCAACTGGAGGAATTTTAATGGTTTATAGTTTAGATTTATTCTTTATTGGCTTTATTTTCTCCTATGGGTTTAGTCTCCTTATGAGAAATAATTCATGAATGACCTAAAGTATCTCTTCAATAAGATAGAATAGCATGTTTTTTAGCTTTTAAATTGTTTAGCATTTTCTTCTATTTTACAGACTGGAAAAACATTCACTTGACTGTAAAATAATTGGTAGGTTTATAATGTTTAGGATCATTTAGCTTAAGTACATGTAGATAGACCCTGCAAGTTTTTATTAATATTAATAAAACTAGATAGTGAGTGGTATGAATCCTGGTGAGCCAAACTTCTCCAGTGGACGAAACCAACACTCTGTAGCTGTAGCAGAAGTTTGGTTATACTTCTATACTTATGCATGGACTTGGGTCACATTCAGTGCTACTTGCTGAGATTTGAGGGATTGTCAAAGACTATATGGCCCAAATGTAGATATGACAGCCATAAAGTGTATAAGGCTTCCCTTTCACAGTTTCACTTTATATTAATTATTTAATCATTTAAGAGATTTAATTGGGCTATCATCTTAATATCTGTTAAACTACCTTACCCTTTCCTGGCATCTGTATTGAGACAATTTATAAGAATAAATTTCAATCAAGGAAATAAATCTCCAAAATCAATATGATAGTGATTAGAGGACATTCACTGTAACAGATCAGACACTAGATAAATATTTTACAGTTTGGGAGCCATAACATGACATCGACAACTACTCAACTTCGTAGAGGTGGCAAGAAAGCAGCCATAAATAATTTATAAGTGAATGAGGATAGGCGTCCCAGTAAAATTTTACACAAAAACAGGTAGGCATGTGGATTTGGCCACGGACTCTACTTGATTGCCTCCTTCATTCAACAACACAAAAACCTATAGTTTCTTTAAACTAAGAGGTTATAATCAGGGATGTATTTTCTTTCTACATTTCTATATATGCTTAAAAATAAAACTCAACTGTCACATTAAAAAGAACTGGTACATTTAGTTTTTATTAAGATAATCAATTTGTCTATAAATATATATAATGGTACCCACATTAATTGAGTATACATATGTATCAAAATTATAATCATATGCTATATTATTTGTATATGATAAATGACTATATTTGTTTCTATATAACTTTTGAAAAGTTTAAATTATATGTATGGGTAAATTAATTTATTTGTATGTACCATATTAAACATATTTATGTACAGTATATTAAAAATCAATATTGCATATTCATCTAAAGACTTATGTTGATACTTTTGTCTAATTTATTTAACATTCTCACCTGGAATGAATAATATCTGGAAACTTCAGGATCGATAAACCCATTTTTCTCACCACTTTGAATAATGCTGAAAATTAAGAAGAGCGGTAGTAAAGCATAATGACTGATTCTATACTGCTGACTCAGGGAACTGGATTTAAATTTCAGGTCTGCTACTCAGTGTCTGTGAGATCTCTGGCATTCAGATATTTAAATCTATAAATGGGAATGTTTCCAAGTTCACAGATTTACTGTGTCCATGGTATGTTTCAAGGAGCCCTGTGGTGTAGTGATTACACGTTGGGTAGTTGAAAACTACCAGCCCCTCCTGGAGAGGGAGATGAGGCTTTCTACTCCCATGAAGAGTTACAGACCCGGAGACTCACAGGGGCAGTGCTACCCTGTCTTACAGAGTTGCCGTGAGTCAGAAGTGACTCAATTGCAGTGAGTTTGGTTTTTGTTTTTCTTTTTGTAGGTTGTAAGTATTTTAATATGTGTTTGTGGTAGTCACCTAATCTGGTGTCAATTTAAGGATTGAGAGTGTACGGGTTAAGTCTAGGTTGTCAATCTGGAGATAGCCAATGAGACTTCTGTGTGGGCATGGGCTTCTCCTGAGAATTCTGGGAAATCTGGTACTTCCTCCTTGGAGAGCTGGAAGACACCTCTCTCTCTCCCATTCCCTGGGAGACATTGCAGAAGACAAGTTACATGGACGCAACCAGACCTCGGAAGCTGGAGAAGCCACAGAGAAACCCCTGCCAGCGCTGAGATGCTTACAACGCCACTGGACCCGGAGACTTTCTACCCACTGGCTTGTGATCATCCTGCATTTGGCTTCATTGCATGTGTTTCGTGATTCTGAAGAGGACTTTATAGATTGATATCAGACATATGGGCTTATATCAGACTACGGACTTGATCTGGACTGGGCTGGGATGTTTTCTCCATGTTCAATTGCTCTTGTACAGAAACCTGTCTCTTATATACATATACATGTTTGTGAATATGTTTCTCTAGTCTACCCGAACTAATACAGTATTTTTATTGTTAGTTGCTATCAAGACAGTTTTGGTGCATGGCTACTGCATATTTTCAGAGTTAAAAACCCTTTTAAATTTTTAAAGATATTTAAGAGTTCAGAACGAGAGTGCTAGGTTTCTCTTCCAAAATAGCTTTGGGTGGGTTCTAACCAGCAGCCTTTTGGCTAGCACTCAAGATTTTAACTATTTGAGCTACCCGGAGACTTTATAATATGTGCTGTCTATTTTTATTTTTATTGGTTCAATCTTTCTTAAAAGTTTAAGTTCACTAAGGCTCACGCTTAGGCATGTAACGCCCCTGCTTCAGAACTTGGCCATAGGAAGAATAGAGTTCTTCCCCACATGGCAATGGATTTACCCCTGCGAAGTGCGGGTGAAGTGAGGTCAGAGTAGGCAAGGGATGTCTTTAATGCAACAATCTTAGAGAGAACATAACATGTTTCAGAATGAATTCTATTTTTCAAAGCTAGAGGATATAAAAATTGAGGATCTGTACCCAGTGTCATCTTTTATATATATGTTGTCAAACATATCAGTCATTTGAAATTTAAGATTAAAAAACCCTACAAATAAATGATCACAATAAAGAAAATGTACTGATCCTCATTTTTTGATGGCAGTTG
This sequence comes from Tenrec ecaudatus, assembly GCF_050624435.1. Classification (NCBI taxonomy): domain Eukaryota; kingdom Metazoa; phylum Chordata; class Mammalia; order Afrosoricida; family Tenrecidae; genus Tenrec; species Tenrec ecaudatus. Next base: position 103,478 of record NW_027458032.1, on the reverse strand, counting down.
ATTTATTTGGGCTGATATAATGCTGTTGTATTTTGTGTTTTTGTTTTATATAGTGAGCCTAGAAAGTGAATCTTTATGGTTGATGTCATGTGTGAAGTGTTAGAAATATAATGAAGATATTACTTTAAACTTCACAAAAATATTAAAGTTTTCTATTTATTAGTCTTTTTGTGCCCTTCAGGATATAGTAGAATCAAAGTTAATATTGCAATGTATCTTTCATGCATGTGTTTCTAAAATTCTTTTGAAGACAATGAAAAGGGTTTGGAGTAAAAATAATAAATGTGCACTCCTTTCTTAAGTGAACACACTCAGGCGTGATATTTAGTTATCTGTACTGAGACTGGTAAAATTTTTAAAATGTTAAGGTAGATAGTTGCAAAAGCAGTAAAATTTATATATGTGTCTAAATAAAGAAAGAGACTTTTTTTTTTAATCTTAAGGGAATGATTCATAGTGTTGCTGTTAGCTGTTAGGGGCCATCGAGTTGGGCCCAGCTCATAGCTCCGCCACCTGGTGCTGCGCCATCCTCCCTATTGTCTTCTGCTTAAGCCCATTGATGCAGCCACTGTGTCAATCCTCTTGCTGAAGGTCTTCCTCTTTCTTTCTGCCTTGCTACTTTACACCAAGCATGATGTCCTTCTCCAAGGACTTGTCTCTCCTGAAAACATGTCCAAATTATGTGAGAGAAATCTCACCATCCTTGCCTCTGAGGAGCCTGCTGGCTGTACTTTTTCCAAGACAGATTTGTTGGTTCTTTTGGCAGTTCATGGTACATTCAGTATTCTGAGCCAGCATCATAGTTCAAATGCATCAAGTCTTCCTTAATCTTCTTATTCACTGCCCAACAGTGCATATGAGGTAATTAAAATTACCAGGGCTTGGGTCAGGTGTACCTTAGGTACATAGTTGAGAGGCTTGGAATTCCCAAGTCATGGGTGAAAAGTCAGTATGGCGGCTTCTCTTTACTCATGAAGCTACAGGGTTGATGAACCTAAGATTGGCAGGTCAAACAGACTGCTGACATCTATTGGAAGCAGATGAGTCTTAAGAGCAACAAGCAATACAATAGGCCTCTGGTTCACATCCGAAGAATTAGAAGTCAGATGATGTGGTCCTGATACATGTCCTATACCAGTGGTTCACAACTTTCTAATGCTGCGACTCTTTCAGACAGTTCCTCATGCTGTGGTGACCCACCACCCATAACATTATTTATTGCTATTTCATTACTGTAATTTTGCTACTGTTATGAATCGGATGACCCTGTGAAAGGGTCGTTCAATTCCCAAAGGGGTCACGACCCACAGGTTGAGAATCACTGCTCTAGAGCGAGAAAAAACCTAAAGATATTTATCTGAATGTCTGTATGTTATTGTTCTTAAGTGCCTTCAATTCGGTTCTGCTTCATAGCAACCCTACGCTCAACAGAACAAAACACTGCTCAGGCCTGTGCCGTTCTCACATTTGTCCTTATGTTTGAGCCGTATTGCTGCAACCAATGTCAGTCCATCGCATCGAGAAGTGCATCGCATCGACAAGTGCATCGCATCGACAAGTCCATATTGCTGCAACCACTGTGTCAGTCCTCTCATTGACAAGTCCATCGCATTGACAAGTCCATCGCATCGACAAGTTCATTGCATCGACAAGTCCATCACATAGCAAGTCCATATTGCTACATCCACTGTATCAGTCCATTGCATCGACAAATTGCATCATCAAGTCCATTGCATCGACAAGTCTGCTATAGTTTATTGTGCCAGCCTGGCTGATAAACACAAGTAGGATTAACTGAAGGGCAGAGGGATAAATGGCTCGGTGACCCTCACTTTGGTTGTTCTGTGCCTCAGTTTAAAGGGGTACACTACCTGTGGGATGCCTAGCCTGTGGACTGTGTCGCTGTAAGTTGAGGTCCCTTTAAGCCCACACGATTGGAATGTTCATCTCTGGAGCGGGGGACTGACAGTTGATGACAGTTCGGGACAGGCCTTGCTGTTTGCTGCCTGGATATATGTAGCCCAGCTCTCTCTACAGAAGAGGACTGGCAACTGGCAGCTCTCAAACCTTAAAGGACTGCTAGTGTCTCACTGCTTTATAATTTAACTGTTAATTTCTTGTATTATATAGCTGTATATAATTTAACGGTTCATTTCTTGAATTATATGTCTATCTTTATAAATATATTTATATATAATTACTAGCAATCTGGTTTGTCTCTCTAGAGAACCCTGTCCAATACAAAGTCCATCGTACTGACAAGTCCATATTGCTGCAATCACAGTGTCAGTCCCTCGCATTGACAATCTTCTGCTGTCACAAGCATATGCCCTCTTTCGGGCACTGGTATCGCCTAATAACATGTCCAGAGTATATGAGACGAAGTCTAACCATTTGCTTCTGAGGAGCATTCTGGCTGTATTTCTTTCAAAATTTGTTGGCTTATTTGGTAGTCCATGATATTTTCAATATTCTTTGCTGCCACCTTAATTCAAATGCATTGGTTCTCCAATCTTCCTTATTTAATGTCCAAATATTATACGCATATGAGGTAATTGCAAATACCATAGCTCGGGTCAGGTGCAGATTAGCCTCGAAAGTGACTTATTTGTTCTTCAACACTCTAAAGAACTCCCGCGCAACAGAGGTACCAGCGCAGTGCATCACGGAGCATGTTGAGTGCTGCTCCGTCAACATACATAGATGTGCATTTAAGTCAAATGGAACGCTTGACAATGCCAATCTTTTCTCCGTTTATCACGATGCTTTCAATGAACTCAGTTGTGAGGATTTTCATGGTCTTGAATATCCATACACATATATTCACTAGAACTTTATTAGTAGTCTAGGTAATAGATTATGAAGACATCACTTTCAACTTCCCATTTCACCCAGGTGAGATTATGTGATGTCGCACTGTAATCACTCCTCTGGCTTTTGTCTTTGACTCCTTTGCCTGGTCTTTCATCATAGTCATTATTGTTGGTATGGTTGATTCCATAATTTGTGGCCATTATGTAGTGTTTTCTAGTCTACATGCAGGGAGGTAAAGTTCTGGCAGTATATCAGAAAATACTGTGTTGTGACCCATAGTGTTTTCAATGGCTAATATATGGAGTTAGCTCACCAGACTTTTTCCCTAATTTATCTTAGTTTGTGTGATAGTTAGGTATTGTGTCAACATGGCCAATGAGAACATGTGGGATTAATAAAGTTGCAGTTTGTTTGGAGGGCAAATAGATAAATGGCTCGCCAAACCCTGGCCCCTCTCTCTTGCTCTCTGGTGATTGGACCAGCATAAGGCTGCTTTAGCTAGCTCTCAACTTGTGAGCTACACTACCTGTGGGACAGCCAACCTGTGGATCTTGTAGCTAGAACTTGAAGTTCCTGCAAGACCTGCTTCACCACGGAGCTGGTGTATACAGGGCTTGAGCTTGAGGCTGTTGGATCCTGTGTCTTGCACTGCTTGAGTTTGATGTCCCATCTGGGCCTGCTTCACTAAGCTCCTGAGCTGCTGACTATTGGTGACCCGTCCTGCTGTTTTCTGCCTGATCAGCTGTCTGTTCCTTAACCTTGGACTGAGCAGTGCTCATGAGTTGGAGGACTTCCAGTATATTAACTATTCCATGGAAGTGAGTTGAACTGAGCCCTCTATACTGCTGCACGGACTAATTAGCTGTTATATTCCTTTGTGCTGTATCTAGCTTTCAAATCATAAGTGTCCTGGTTTTGTTTTTTTCTAGCGAACCCTGTCTAACACAGTTTGAAAGGTCTGCTTAAGTCTCTGGTGACCTTGCTGCTATCTGCAATGCTAATGGCACAACTTACAGCATCAGAAAAATACACAGCCACCGTATTATAACATAATATGACACCAGTCTCAGTTCCTTCTCCGAAGCTTTTTGTTCTCTTTCCCTCGATCTGAAGTACTTTTTCATTAGAGATTTATTTTGGTAATATACTCAAATAACACTTCCTAAAAGGGACCTTCCTATAACCAATCTTCCCTGATTACTTATCAAATACAGCTAAACTTAGACTCTATTGCCTTGTCCTATATAGTTTTTCAGAGGAGCCCTGGTAGCATAGTAGTTCTGAGTTGGGCTGCTTACTGCAAAGTTAGCAGTTTGAAACCACCAGCAGCTCCTCGGGAGAAAGTCAGGGCTTTTGACTCTTGTAAAGAGTTACAGTCTCAGAAACCCGCAGCTGTAGTTCTTCCCTGTCACCTGCGGTTGTTTTGAGTTGACATCAACTTGATGGCAGTGAGTTTTGAGTTTTATATTGGTTTTCTATGCAGTATTCGTTATTCTGTGCTCTTGAATTACATGGAGTAGTGGTTAAGCATTGGACTGCTAATTGCAAGGTTAGCGGTTGGAAACCACCAGCCGTTTTGTGGGAGAGATATGAGGTTTTCGACTCCTGTTAAAAGTTTTGGAAACTCACAGAGGCAGTTCTACACTGGGCTATAGGTTCACTATGAGACAGAACTGACTCAATGGCAGTGAGTTTGGTTTTGAGTTTCACTGAATTATATGCCATTTTATTTATATGAAGGGTCTTTAAAAAGATTGTGTAAAACCGCAATTCTTTAAATTTTTCCTATGTCAACTAAAGCAGAGAATACTAGAATGATTCTAGTATCAATAAAACTTGTGTTGTATTGATTTGACAAGGCATTCAATTGTGTAGATCATAGAATACCGTGTATAACTTTGAGGAAAATGGGAATTCCCGAACACTTCATTGTGCTCACTAGGAATGTATACATGCATCAAGAGGCAGTTGTGTGAATTGAACACGGGACTACTGTATGGTTTAAAATCAGAAAAGGTGTACGTCACGATAATTATTCAAGCTATATGTTGAAAAAATAGAGAAACTGCTTATATGAAGAAGAATGTGGCATCAAGATTGGAAAAAAGGGTTATTAACAACCTGCAATATGCAGATGACACACCTTGCTTGCTGAAAATGAGAACTTGGCGAACTTGTTGATCAAGATCAAGCATTGTAGCTTTCAGTATGGATTATGATTCAATGTCAAGAAAGATCCAAACCCTTATAGCTAGACCAACAGATAGCATCACTAAAAATGGCAAAAGATTGTAGCTGTTAAGGATTTGTCCTTCCTGGATCTGCAATCAGTGATCATGGAAGCAGCCGTGAGCAGATCAAGACCCATTGTATTGGGCAAATCTGCTGCACAAGACCTCTTTAGATTATTGAAAAGCAAGGATGTTACTGGGAGGACTCTGGTCATCCTGACCTCAAATGTGGTATTTTCAGTTGCTTCGTATGCAGGGGAGAGTTGGAAATTGATTAAGGAAGATCGAAGAGAAACTGGCACGTTGGAATTGTGCTGCCAAAGAATATTGAAAGTAACGTGTACTGATTCAGGGACAAACAGACCCGTCTCAGAAGAAGCATGGGAAGCGTGCCTTTGGAAGCAAGGCTAGCCAGATTCCGTCTTAGATCACTTGAAGCTGTCAGGAGAGAGCAGTCCCTGGAGAAGGGCATCCAGCTTGGTGAAGGGGAGCGGCCGGGAATCGAGAAATAACCTGGAGGTGAAGAAACGACACAGTGGCTGCAGCAATGGGGGTGGCACAGCTCTGGGTAGAGTTCTGTCCTGTGCATAAGGTGGTTCTGTTTGAAACGGACTTGGTGGCAGCTCACCACAGCAACAGTTTATTACATGTGTAAGGTTTGCCGGGAGAGGGATTTTTACTGGATTAACCATGCATGGTAGTCTCTGTTACAACAGTGTTTGGTTTATAATAAATGCTGACTCAACATGGATTTGGTAAATGAATTATTGAAATGCCAGTGTTTTATTGTAAATTAACTTTCCTCCCTATTATTTTTTACTACTTTTAAAATTTGAATACATTGTCCATTAATTTTAATCAACAGAATCCATTTAAAAAATCTTTTTTTAAGTCCCAATATAGAAAATGAATGAAAGTAGTCCTTATGTGTTTAATGTGGAGAGGAGGGGAGGTTGAACTGCCCTTACTCTACCCATCGTCAGCAGATGAATATTAAAATACTATATGTTTAATGTTATCAAAAACATTTTCTCTAGTCCACTCGAGTATTTACAGGTTAATAGAAAAAAACAAAACACAAAACCCCCAAATCCTCTGGGCATTACCAAAAATCATAGTGAAAAAAATCTTTACAAAATAATTTAGAAAGGTTTCCCCCCAAAATTAGATCATGACATTTAATTCACAAGAGAAGCATTCCTAAATCTTACTGTGAAAAATATAAGCCATTTTGGACAGCAAATGTTATCAATTTCTGAATAATACAAGCTTGAACTTAACTATTTTTGTTTAATAATTTAAAAATATTTCTGTGCTTCTTATAACCATACAGAATATTTAGATGATTTATTTATTACAGTAACATAACTGTCAATGTTGCAATAACATTTTTCACCAAGAAAGAGTTTTTTATCCTGATCAGCCCTATAGCTCTTGGTAAACACTCAAATTTGGATGCAGAAAGTTCACATGAAACCCACTTTGTAATTGATGAGACATATAAACTGCAAACATAACTTACTTCCACAAGATTTTAGAAGATTTCTGCACAAGTTTAATTAAAACCACTCTTTTCTTCTGATACTTTATTAAAGTGTAGTTATTTTGATGACTTGTTACGAAGACTACTTTTTTTAGAAAAATGTAAACTCTCAAAGACAGATGACTGACAAATTTCTAGATTCTTTATTGCCTCGGTATCTCAATTGTCTGTCGTCTGTTTTAAAATGTAGATGAATAGGCTATCAAGGGAAAAAGTTGGTGCAATGATTCTAGATTTAATTTCCCACACTGCCACTAACTCACTGTTTAATCTTGGGCAAAAATCTCTATGGACCTTAGTTTCTTAATCTAATAAATGGGGATCTTACTCTATGTCATATTAATTTTTGTCCAGATTATTGACAGACAGGTATGAAGCTATTTGTATCAAAATGACTTTTTGGTGAATGTACATTAAATACCTATATAGATTTGTGAATACTTCAGTTAAATCAGATTAGTGTGTTTTCTTGTGTATTAATAGAAATAAATATTTTTACAGTGAAAATCCACTGATAGGACACATAGTTGATGTTCTATTAATATTAAAGTCACTTGTTGATTTGGGAGAGTTTTTTTCTCATGGCAATGGAGAAAACTAGACAGTGGTATTAACTGCTATTGGTATGAAGAATTATTTTGCTGAAAGGATAAATACATTCTCTACAACTTGAAAATTTATTTAATATCACGGTATAACCAAATCATATTTTACACTTTGCGAGTAAAATTTTCAGTTTAAGTCAGTGTTTGGCATGCACACCTTCAGGTCACGGTGAGATGGAAATTGACGCAGTTGGCAGTGAGACAGTTGCGAGCTGTGTGGTGGGGAAGCTTCTATTGACAGATAATGCAGTGACTCCAAACTTTGGAAGAGATAGAACTTTGGGGAGGATAGTGGCAAAAATCCCTTAGGGTTTAGCATGCATTGGTAAGCTGCTTAACTAAGCTGTATACCAAGTTTATAGAGAAGATTTTAAGGGAATTCATATAAGACTGGATTTAAATGACATATATTTTGTTAAATTTCACATTTGTGCTGCAGCGTGCATTATGTGCAATTCGCTTTGAGATTTTTTTTCCTCAAGGAAGTTATAACTACTAAGACACTTTGCTGCCAAGTCACACAACTCTCCTATCTTCTTGTCTAGAATATTTTATTGCCTTGCTTGAAGGAAGCGATTTTCAATTAGAAAATTATTCTAATGCACTGCACTATCTTTTCCCATGAATTATATGTCCTGTACAAATGAGATTAAATAAAAACCCCCAAAACAAAACCTGTCAGATTAAATTGAGACTGTGATTATAGATAGCCCCATGTATTCTTGACTAGACCTGTGTTCTATATGGACGCCGTTGTTAATTATAAAAACCAAGCCAAACTCACTGGTGTAGAATTATTTCTGACTCATAGAGACTTATAGGACAGGCTAGAACTCTCCTTCTGGGTTTCTGAGACTAAACCTTTACTAGCGTCGAAAGTCTCATCTTTCTCCCTCAGAGCACTTAGTGGTTTCAAACTGCTGACCTTGCACCTAGAAGCCCAATACATAATCACTATACCACCAGTTTGTTGTTTAGCAAGTCATTATTATAAAGTATTTTAAGAAAGTCCTATTCACATATTTTCATTCTTTTACATTATGGTTAATGTTATATACTCTGTTTCACTTGGTTTAAAATCAGAGGAATAATTCTATTATTTTATTTTTAAGTGATTTCTGGCTTTTGAAATGATCATCCTTTTTGAAAGCAGACTGCTGTAACACTTTTTACCTTTTAAATTTCTCACAAGGATATTAACACATATCTATACAAATGATACATCACCCGCGGCTGAAACTCACTGAAAACTTGCTCTATATAAAGTGCCTTAGTTTCCTAGCATTGCCATTAGGACCTAGCCGACATCTTATTAACATAACAAAAGACAATCCTCTTTTGGAGCTGAGTCACATTCACAAATTCCATGAGATCGGACTGCAACATGGATTGTGGGGTGATACAATTTGCTCTCGAATATGAAGTAGTTACTAAGCATTTTGCATCCACTATCTCATCTAATCCTGACATTGATATTATCCACATTTAACGTATGAGAACTATGCCTTTACAAGATTAAGCCACGTAAGGTCATGCTCAAAGAAAACTCATAAGGGTTGAAACCAAATTGGGATGCTCCAGAACCTTCAGTCCATCCTTATACAGACAGAAGTCAAATTTTTAAGCGAACGATTGGTAGTCAGTTGTCTCAAACGCTACCTACTTTTACATTTAGGTTCTAATAGTAATTACAGTTGCTACACAGCAATCTCACATACAATTTTAATGATTACAAGGCTTATTGAAGAAGTTAAAAAAGTTATAACACAAGTGATGTACTTTTCTCATCGTGACGTGTTGGAAATTTTTTTCAGGACTGCTAATAATGTGCAAAGGTCATGCGACTCCCCTGTAAGCCTCAGCTCAAGGTCTGTGGGTCAGCAAGCCCAGCTCCCTGAATTGAGTGTCCCAGGCACCTCACTCTAGTAAGCCTCAGCACAAAGGCACTTGGCTCTACTTTTGTGGTGATGAAAGGCCTGCTTCTCCAATTAAGTGGCCAGAGGCACTCCACTCCCCAAGGCAGTCTGTCATACAAAAGCATTCAGCTTTACTTTCTCTGAGGGCTGCCCATCCATCACTCTGTTTCACATTGTGGCTCCTGGTTCTCCTTGTGCTCTTCTGAAGTAACAACTATCTTCTGGAACCACGAGGTTCAGTGCACAGGGGTGTTGGGGTCTACAGGATTCACTCTGTTCCGGACTCTTGTGGACAACCGCATCCCTCCTCAGAAGCTTTTTTATCCTACCTGGATGGTATTCCAATAAATCCTACTCACGATTACTCACAGATGAATTCTATCAGTCCCTTCTTCCACCTTCTGCCCCAGACCCAGGCAGGAAAAAAGCAGTTAGGTCAGAGTTATGGACTTGGGCCCTAAAAGCCACATTCAACAGTTCAGTGCTCCTGCAGACCGTTTGAACATGTGACAAGAATGATCGAGTTCACACTAATAACAGTTTTTAAAATTGTTTTACAAAACATTGAAGAACATTATTAATAAGAAATCTTGAACCTTAAATGCAGCGTCACTGAAAAAACAAAAATTGTAAAACTACATGCGTCATTACCTATTCTACCTTTTAATAAACCATGGGACTTAAAAGGTCTCCTCAATTTTAGTTAAAAGAGTAGGAATAGGTCAGTGAAAATGAACTGGATATTTACAAAGAGCACTGGAATGATGGAAGATGAGGATGCTAGCCTATTCAGAGGTGAAAAATGAGCTTATCGTTGATATTATTGGCCAGAGATGGGGAACATCTTTTTCTATAATCCAAAGATTCCTTCACCTTCCGATGTATCATTCATGGGTAAAGTCACTGGTATTGGGTTTGAATAAAGGTTAAACTGATTACATTTATCTTTTTGACTGAGTTATTTTATACCTACTGCTTTTTAAAATTTCTCTGTTTACTGATCATTTCATTTCAATTATTGTAAACTTTTACTTCTTATGAAATAGTCCCACTGACTTCCTCTCAGTAGAACATGCAGTTTCCACCATTACTTCCTATGCTAGAAGGCAGTTGATTCATGTTGGAGAGCTGACCTGACTTGATAAGGGTGGAGGTGTCGGGTAACTCTGTTTGTCCTTGGAGAGGAGAGGCTGTGTTATAAGATGATGGTCTCTTCCTCAGCCATCATCCTGTGCTTTGCCCAACCCTATGATTTAGTCACTTACCACATCATCATTAGGTGGTATAGGCATAAGATGACCTATTCAGATTAATTAAAATCAGTAAAAAAAACCAAAACTGGTGCCTTTGTTGTTTGAGACCTGGTCTCCTCTGCCCTTCACGATCACCTATGTTGGTGTGCTGCATCCATGTGGGCTTTGTTGCTTCTGGGCTAGATGGCCGCTTGTTTGCTTTCAAGCCTTTAAGTCCCCAGACTCTGTATTTCTCAGTAGCCGGGCACCATCAGCCTTCTTCACCACATTTGCTTATGCACACTTTCATCTTCAGCGATTATGTGAGGAAGGTGATCACACAATGATTGTTTTTGTTCCTTGGTGTCTGCTACATGGTCCATTCAACACCTTTTATTTGCTTAGGCTGTGTGCTTGGTGGTGAGAATCACATCACTGTGAAAGAGGGGGAGTGCGTGATAGGGACCCAATGCCCGTCTGTAGACAGCTGGACATCCCTTCCAGAGGGGTAGGGGGAGGAGATGAGTCACTCAGGGTTCAGTATAGCAACAATAAAACTCAAAACCTTCCTCTAGTTCCTGAACGCTTCCTCCCCTCCCAATTATCACGACCCCAATTCTACCTTGTGGACCTTTTTATACCAGAGGATGTACAGCGGTGCAATAGGGATCTGGAAACACAGGGAATCTAGGACAGACGAACCCCTCAACACCCGCGGTAGGCGTGGCGACACTAGGATGGAAGGGACTGTAGAAAGGGAGAACCGATCTCGGAGATCTATGTGTAACCTCCTCTCTGGGAGATGGGCAATGGGGATATGGGTGAGGGGAGATGCCGGGGAGTGTAAGATAAGATATAATAATTATTTATAAACTATCAAGGGACCAAGGGGAAGGGGGGAGTGGGGAGTGGGGGAGGGGGAAATAAAGGGAAGCCAAGCTGATTCCAGGAACCCATGTGGGAGATGAATTATGAGAATGACGAGTGCAACGAATGTATAAGGGTGCTTTGCCCAATTGATGTATGTACAGATTGTGATAAGAGCTTTATGAGCCCCAATAAAAAGATTTATTAATTTAAAAAAACAAAAACAAAAAACTGGTGCCTATGCTGGTGGAAGAATGCCTGGGTGCCACAAACAGGTACGCACTTGACTACTAATCAAAAGGCGAAAGAATTGAGTCCACCCAGTGAGAGGCCTGATGATCTGCTTCCAAAATATCAGACATCAGAAGTCTATGGATGGGGGCAACACATGTACAAATGTGCTTGAAACAATGGATGGATGGATTGTGATAAATGATTTATTTAAAAAATGTCCTATGGAAGATACTTGGATAGATACGCAGGCTGAACCGTTGTAGGGGGGAGAAGGAAGTGTACCAACAAATTGTTAGGTTTGGCAGCATATTTCTGAATGTGCTTTCACCTTTGCAGAAAATATACCATATAAACTCCAGTAGAAAGCGCCCCAGTTTTTTTTTGTGGTAAAATTAAGTGCCTCGGCTTATACTCAGGTCTATACTCTATCCATTAATGTTGAATATGCAGGGGGCAAACTTAGGAAACCTTCTTAGACATAAGCAGGCAAACACCTGAGGGAGCGAGTCACTGGGTGTAGGGATTCAGGGTACCAAGGTCTCTGGGAACACCTATCTCAATTTGAAGAACATCATTCCCGAAGACACTGTTCTCTTTAAAAACAAAAATCATTTTATTAGGAGCTCATACAATTCTTATCACCATCCATCCATCCATCCATCCATCCATCCATCCATCCATCCATCCATCCATCCATCCATCCATTGTGTCAAGCACATTTGTACATTTGTTGCCATCATCATTCTCAAAACATTTTTCTTTCTACTTGAGCCCTTGGTATCAGCTTCTCATTTTCCTCCTCCACCCCCTCCCTCCCTCCCTCATGAACCCTTGATAATTTAAAAATTATTATTATTATTATTTTCATGTCTTACACTGACCAATGTCTCCCTTTACCCACTTTTCTGTTGTCCATCCCCCTGGGAGGGGGTTCTATGTAGATCATTGTAATCAGTTCCCTCTTTCTCCCCCCACTTTCACCCTACCCTCCTGGTATGGCTACTCTCATTATTGGTCATAAGGGGTGTTTCCAGCGCCTATGTGTACCCATGTACATGCTCTAGTCTATACAGATTTGTAAGGTAGAATTGGGGTCATGATAGTTGTGGGGAGGAAGCATTGAAGAACTAGAGGAAAGTTGTATGTTTCATCGGTGTTATACCACACCCTGACTGGCTCGAAAGACACTTCTACATTCGGTTTTTCTGAATAGTGACTAGAGTCCTAAAAACTCATGAGTAGACACCTAAGGTTCAACTATTACTATTGATCTCTTCTTATCTGGAGGAAATAAATTAGTGTAATCAAAAGTCTTAAGGAAACCATGAACCTTGCAAATATTAGTTTCCAAACTTGAGGCCAGAAGAATGAGATGATGCCCAACCACCATTGCCCAGTTTTCTAAAGGATCACATTAGGGTCCTAGGTAGAGTGGAAGAAAGTGTAGAATGAAACTTGAATGAAACAAATCAGGTGAGACCCTCAAGACCAGAGTTTCTCAACCACTGCTACTTCATCACTGTAATTTTGCTACTGGCATGAATTGGGTGACCCTGTTAAAAGGTCCTTTGATCCCCCAAAGGGGTTGTGGCCCACAGGTTGAGAACACCTGGTTTAGATGTTGTGAAAACAGAAAGGAGGAGGAATCTTTTCTTTAAGAGATGATGTTTAAGCTGAATCTTGAATAATTTAAGTGATGTAAAAATTGGAAGGACAGTTAGACAAGATGACATAGCAACCTGAATTATCTATTACCCAACATTCATTCATTCAACAAACCTTCGCTTCATTTGCTATGTATCAAGCATCATTCTAAGTGTGTCCCTACATTATTTCATTTTCAAAGAAATTCTATCAAGCAAGTCCGAATATTTTTCCCGTAAGAAATAGGCTGAGAGATTACAATATGCCTACTATCTTTGACCTTTAGTTCCAAGTTGAATTCACTCTAAATATTCATACTAGACTTCAAGGAAAAATGAATTCTATGTAGGGCTTAGAGTAGAATCCCGGGGAACTACATGGAATACTGGAGTAGGGTGAGTCAGACCCCGGAACAAGAGAAACTGAACCCGAAGACTAACCAAAATTTGAAAGTTTGCTTTGCTAACCAACCTGAGGCTGTTTCATCTCAAGTTAACCCTAACTATTTAACAATAGAGCTATACTTCATTGTGTTTTCAATGTTAGTTTAGTTTAGAAATATATCACGAAGCTTTTCTTCGGAAGTGTCTCTGGGTGTATTTGAACCATGAACCATTTGGCTGAAGGCCTAACATGTTACCTGTTAAGACTTTAATCTGAAGATGAGTCAGATAGGCAGAATGAAATAGGAGGGGAACCTAAATACATATCCTGCAAGAGCATGGAGAGCTTGGGGGATGGAGTGGAAAGGTGGGGTTCTCGGGAGATGACTTTAGTAGGTATTTCTCATGTGGACTACTCTGAGAAGAAAGCATAATTTGAAGATATCAAGTTGACTCAGACACTCAAGTATATTTTCTTTAGAGCTAGGCAATGTACACAAAAGTATGTCTGTGTACTTCTATAATGTCAGTACTCAACTTTGGTTTCCTTGTTAGGAGCTGGACTGCCTAAATTAAAAGGCGTATCCATAGCAATGAAGGGTTGAGGAAAGGGTCTGGTGACCATGCCTGACTCCCCAAAGGGGAAAAAGAAGCTGACTTCACATCCACACAAAGTTGATTTCTGGTGGGTGGAAGTCAGACATGCTTCCACCTTCCAAATGTGTTGACCCTGCTCTGACACCTGTCTCACCTCCCAGTCTCCCTTTCCAAGATACTCTACTCTCTGCCGTGATAGTGTGCACCCTGTCTGTGCTTGACAGAATTCAATAAAATACCCATGGTTGTGGGATTTATTGGGGAAACAAAAAGGTTACATGTCAGGGTCAGAAATATTAAGGTTTGTCTGCAATATTTTTTTTTCTAAGCCATGCCCCATAGTTGTAAGTCTCTCTCTGGCCCTCAACTTTTCTGTCTTGTGGCCTGTTGGTCTCTGCTCTGGTCTCAGGACAGCATTGCAAAGCTCCTGGAGTACTGATATATCCCACAGGGTACCCCACTCTGCAAGCCAGCCACTTGCCCAAAGAGATGTAGCTTTATTCATTCTTGGGCCGGCAGGAGGCCTACTGCTCTGTCTCATGCAGTGCCACTAAGGCTTCTCCATGCAGAAGCCTCAGATACATTTTGCTCCTCTGCCACGGGGCTCAAAAGATTCTTTCTTCCTGCTTCTGATGTGACTCACCTTATACTCAGGCAGATGACAAAACTGACTGATTCCCTCCTCAGAGCCCTTCATACTTTCCTGGAATGTTTCCACCTGGTCATTTGGTGCTTGTTACAATGACTACGGATAGAAGATTAATAGCAATTAATTTCCCTTCACTCCAAGGTACCACTGGTACCTACTAACAAAGCACATAGACCAGAGTCCAGTGTATAGTCAGTTTTCAGATAAAAAAATATATATAATTAGCTATGATAAGTTATGAATACTTCAGGAGATTTCAACAAAAGAAAACAAACAAACCGCATAACCATAATGAAATGATTTATTATTAAATCCTCACTGTGTTTAAAGCATATACCAAGACCTTTCAGGAGCCATTTTATTCCGTCCTTTACATGTTAGTTTTAAAAATAATTATTTACAAAAAATGTAAAACTGAGACCAAGAGAGCAATATATATGTGTGTGGTAGAGCACCCGCTGAGAACAGCACAAGGGTACTAGTCCGTGTTAGTGGCCTTTTGGATAAGATGATGTTTAATATTTCCTTTGTTGAATTTTAGAAATTGTATTCTGCTTGCTTGTTTATATTCATTTAAAGTGATCTCTCCAGAGATTACCACTAGAGTTTCTGTGTTAGAAATGTCTCCAACGGTTCCCAACTGTGATTTGAGTTAATTCTTCAGTAGTGAGTTTGGTCTCTAATATTGGGCTAATCTGTAATTACACTTTTCCCCAAAGTCATCCCTTATTCAGGCAGCTTTGGTTGAAGGCTTCTGTTATTTCTCGCTTTCTCTATCCAAAGTCTTCTCTCACATCTGTTCTCCAAGTGCTTGCGCCTTAGAAGGGAAAATTAAAAACAAGACAAACAAATTCAAAAAGAAAACACTCTACTAATTTGGATGAGGTTTTCTGTAGATTTATTTAAAGCCTGGCCTCTAGGGTCCTTTGTGATGTGTCTGAAAGGTGAGTGTTGGGCCTGGGACAGGAAACAGACCACACTGAGGGTCACAGCTGGAAGCACGCTGGCAGTTTTGCATCAGTTCCTGAGGACAGTGAAATAGATGGCAGTGTCTCTTTAATCCATAGCACTAGTACCTTTGCAGGAATCTTTGCTTTGTGGACCTTAGGAACGGAAACAGCTCTTTCTCTGTCTCATTAACTCCCCTCAATATTCAAACATTTCTTTGCTCACTGGCCCATAAGACTTTTACTTTCCTGCGTAAGAAAAAAAAAAAAAAGGAAGCAGCAGCAGCTTAAGTAAGTAACTTGGCTGTTTTACTGGAAATCATTCAGGGATGCGGGACTCTGAAGACTTGTGTATAAAATAACGTGTTATATTATTTCAAATACTGCATTTACAGAGTTTACAGGGCTGAGGATTAAAGGAATGTGCCGTGACAAATCGGATTTTGAGCAGGATTGCCTCCTCCAAAAGAGATCAGTTGCATTCAAGTAAAGCTTTTGATTTACGAGAATTAGAACTACCCAGGGCATTGTATAGTGCTCCATGTAATGTCAACAGATTACTGTTTCCCGGGGAGCTCCCAGTGGAAGTCCAGCAAAGTCCAGCCACACTTCAGTCTGTAATACTGCAGCATTTGAGCAAGGCCAAGATCTTCAGGCTTCCCCTGGTGCACAGGCACATAACTTTGACAGGAAATAGGGGGTTTGCTAGTAGGTATGAATTGTCTTACTAGGAAATTAGTGGGTATCTTTGCTAAGGGTGAAAGTGTTCCCAGAGAAGACATTAAAATATCTACTTCTTATTTTGTCGTATCTTACACCATCTAACATCTCCCTTCACCCACTTCTCTGCTGTCTGTCCCCCAGGGAGGAAGTTATATATAAATTGTAAAAGGCTCATTGGGGAGGGGAGAGTGGGGAGAGAGGAGAAAAATGAGCTGATACCAAGGGCTCAAGTAGAAAGCAAATGTTTTGAGAATGATGATGGCGACATATATACAAATGTACTTGACACATGGATGTATGTATGGATTGTGATAAGAGTTGTATGAGCCCTCCATAAAATTATTAAAAAAGAAAATTAACCTCAACTACATCATTTAATCATATAAAATTATAATTTTTCAACTTAACATTTAGTTGTCACATATATAATTGTTCAGTGGTTACACATTTTAAAAAATATTGTAAATAGAATTTTTCCACCTTGAAAAAACATCTACGGGGAACTGTAAAAACAACCTTTCCTATCTTTGAGAAAACATTGAAGCTTTCTCCTTTTATTGTCCCTTTATAATATATAGAGTGATTACCTTCTTTTTAACCACTGGAATTTGGATGTTTTCCTAAATGATTGTCATTGGATTTCAAGTGGGCTTCGACTCAAGAGGTCGTTGTGCGAACAGAGCAGGGCTACTGCGTGGTGTCAGGAAAGGTGTGCATCAAGGTTGTGTCTTCGCACCATACTTGGTCAGTCATTATGTTCAGCAAATAATCAAAGAAGCTGGATCATATGATGGATTCAACACTTAAGAGATCAAACGACGTGTCGCATTAGGTAAATCTTCTGCGTAAGACATCTTTTTAGAGTACTGAAGAGAAATGATGTTACTTTGAGGACTCGGGTTTGCCTGATCCAAGCCATGGTATTCTCCATTGCATGACAGTATGTGAAAGTCAGACATTGAATATGAAAGACCATAGAGGAAAAGATGCACTTGGATTGTGGTGCTGGAGAAGAATATTGAGAGTACCATGGACTACTAAATGGACAACCGATCTGTGTTGGAAGAAGTAAGGCCAGAGAGTTCATTTGAGGCAAGGATGGCAAGACTGCATCTTACGTACACTGGACATGTTGTCAGGAGAGACCAGTGTTGGAGAAGTACATCATGTTCGGCAGAGTGGAGGGGTGCTGTATACAAGGAAGGCCCTCAGTGGGATGGAGTGACACAGTGGCTGCATCAATGGGCTCAGGCATAGGAGTAATTGTTAGGATTAATCAGAATTGTGCAGTGTCTCGTTCTCTTGTTCAGATGGTCACTATGGGTTGGAGCCAACTACTCCATGGCACCTAAAAACAATAGCATGAACTCTCAAAAGAACAAATGGACCTGTCTTGGGAAAGATCAAGTCAGAATGCCTCTTGGCAGCAAGGATGATGAGACTTCACCTCATGTATTTTGGTCACGTCATGAGACACCATTTCCTGGAGAAAAGTATCATTCTTAACAAAGTAGGGTACAGCAAATATCAGGATACCCTTTGACAAGATGTCTTGCCACAATGGCTATATTGATAGGCTCAAATATGGAAAAAATGTGGAGAGAATGGCACTGTGCTGACAGTGGGTCATTTTGTTGTACATTTGGTCTCTATGAGTCACAACTGGCTTGATGGTACTTAAAAAGAACAACTTATTGAAGGTTGTATTTTGTTTTCTTGTTGGTGCACTGTTTTCGTTTTCTTCACCTTCAACCTGAACTTCCATATCAGCAATTGATGGTCTGTTCCACAGTCAAATCCTAGCCTTGTTTCGGCTGAAGCTATAAAGCTTCTCCATTGTCTTTCCCAGAGATATAATCTGTTTGATTCTTCTCTATTCCATTTGGTGAAGTCCATGTGTAGAATCACCATTTATGTTGTTGAAAAAAGTATGTTCAATGAAGAAGTCTTTGGTCTTGCAAAACTCTATCACGTAATCTCTACCTTTCTTTCACCCAGGTCATATTTTCCAACAATTGGTTTTTCCTTTGTTTTCCACTTTCATATCCCAACCATCAGTCATTATCAAATCATCTTTTTGTCAGTTTGATCTATTTCAGCCTGAAGAAATTGGTAGATTTCTTTGGTTATTTCATTGCTAGCATTAGTAGTTAGTGTGCAGATCTTAATATGGTTGTATTGCCTGGATTTCCTGTGTGTGGATAGATATCATCCTGTCGCAGAAGCACGTAAGCCAGCATAGTGCAATAAACTGACATAGAGCCTTCAGTACTGCTTTTCCTTTCAGGTCTTGAGACATGCTGAGCAGATCCTTCCATTTTGGTGTGCTAACTCTAAATCTTTTCATGTTTCATAATAATGCTTTACTTTGAGACTTTCTCTTCAGCACTTTTATGCCGTAATTGCTTTCATTAGTTTTGGTTTTCTCAATTCAAGAGCTGTTTCAGAATCCCTTCTGATACCCATTTTGGTCTTTCATTTTTTTCTTGTATTTTTAAGTACCTTTTGCTTTCTTCATGTGTGATGTCCTTAATTTGACCCCACAATTCCTCTTCAGTCATTACTTTTTCACATGCCAAATCTGCTTCTGAGATGGTGTGTCTAAATTCAGGTAGGGTATAATATTTTAATTCTAATTGACTTTTAAAAATTTGCTTCCATGTCATCCTGAACTTGCTTATGAGCAGATAATGGTCTGTTTCACTTAAGCTTGGCCTTATTGTGGTCAGTGATAGAGTTCCATACTCTTTTCTCACAGATGTAGTCAATTTGATCTCAATGGATTTTGTCTGATTGGGTTCATATGTACAGTCATTTTTTTACATTGTTGGAAAAGGCAAGTATGTGAATTCAAAACTGTCATTCAAATTTCCACCTTCATATCTATTGCCAGGTAATGGGTTGTTTTTTTCTTTTTGCAACTACTTACCCTTCCTATTAATTTATAATTTATAAATACCAGTAATTATCAAAGCAATTGTTTGTGTTTTTAATCAAATTTAAACTGGAGAAGTTGGGAGATTTCTTCAATATCTTCATTAGTGAGTTTAATAGTGGTACATAAATTTGAATACAGTTGTATTAACCTGACTTATACTCATATAGATATTGCTCTATCACGACACTTCAAATTGATACTTCAAATTGATCTTGAAATATATTTTGGTGAAGAATGGAAGAACGTGGGGCTGATATTCTCGTATGTTTCAGTCCAGGCATAAGAAACAGTGTGACTTCAGTTCAAAGTGACCACTCCAGTCTTTCTCAGTGTCCTCAGGCTCACGATATAGAACTTTCTGTGGCTCGTTTTCTTTTTCACAACCCAATTTCCATAAATTTAGACTTTATTTTTTCTACTTTCCCATTACAAGTGGGATGTTTGCAACTGTTTCCCCTCATCTTGAGTTGGGACCTGTGATAGCGTGGCTAGGTCAGGATTCTCGTAGATTGTTGAGGCCTCCCACATGTGGTCTAGGGTTAGATGTGGTCTCACATATCCAATCAAACAGCCAAGCAGTTTTGGGAGGAACCATTGTGGGCAGAAGGCGGCTCTATACCCAAGCCACAGCCAGTGACGTTTCCTTCTGGTGTGGCCTACTTAATATGTAAGTTGACACTGTGGCAAAGCTAGCTTGCGCCTTATTAATTTGTATCCTCCATCTGTCTCACCAACCTCTGGTTCTTTGGACTTGAGCCCAAAGCTTGGGAATGACCTGCTGAACCTTAGAGCCACTAGAATCTGCCTTCAGTCCTGTGGAACTTGGATTCATCCACATCTGGATCCAACAGCCATGATTTTTGTGTGCTGTTTTCCTGCTGCTTGGTTCATCAGCCCCAGCAGAATAGAGTCCAGCTTAACATCTGGCCTGAGAAATTGAAAAAGATTCATTTTACTGGCTTCTATAAGTATGTGAGGCATTTTCTTGATATACATTTATGTGTGTGGTAACAATTTCTTTTAGAAGAATTCTTTGGAGATTAATGATGTCCCCAATTTCCAAGATGGCCATCTTCCATGATGCTATTCGGCTCCATTCTCTCCTGTTCTTCCCTTGGGTGTATTCCCTTGTGTTCGTGGGTTTTGAAAATCACTATAACGCCCCACAAATGCACACCATTTTGTGGAACTGTCTCACACTGTGAAAGGTAGTGCTCAGTCCCAAAGTCAAAGGTCGGGCAGGTCTAATCCAAGTGCAGGATCCAGAGCAGAAGCCAAACATTTCCAAAAGTCACAGCAGGTCTTCTTGTATCTGCCATGACTGAGTCAGAAGGTAGAGGTCTTGTTTTCTAGGTAGGGTTATGTATGTTAGAACCAGCATTTTATGCTCTTCCAAAAATAGTGCCTTAAGTCACAACCCCTACCAAGGTAACAGTCAAAGATGATCCCAAAGAAACAAAGGGTGTGGCCTTTTTCACAACTTCTCCTAAAGGTCTTAAAGATACTCCCAAAGAAATGAAGATCCTAGGACACATCCGTTACTGAAATGGGGTCTTAAAGATAACCCCAAGGAAACAAAGGGTGTGGCCACACCCTAAGGTTAGATCTGAATACCACCCCCCTTCTGTCCATAAACATGATAGAGAATTCTCACTGTAATAGGCCCATAGACGCAGATATATAAAGGTGAGAATCATAATGTATCATGCAAGGAACCATGGCTAAAAAGGCCATATTAATGGACTATAACTCATTGTGTGTGTGTGTGTGTGTGTGTGTGTCCACACACACTGGTTTTTACGTTCTACAGACCCAGCCTGACACAGTCACCACCAAGTAATGAAGGTCCTGAGACCTTTGTTCTAGTCACACCTTTGTATTTTGAGGAAGCAGCTCTTCATCAATAATATTTAGAGTAGCATGAACTATATCTGACAATGTTCTACCGCTATTCATAAGACTTTCATGGTTAATAGTTAAGAAGTAGATTACATTTTATATCTGCCTTGTCGGTCTGTTCTTGAGTCTATTTGTAAACTCAGTTGAACTCTGATCCTCATGGGTGACCCTGTGGCAATAGGAAACACTAGTCACCTATCTTCTGTTTTCACTTCAACATGGAATTCACCAGGGTAAGGCAAACTGACAGATGAGGCATGGTTGCAAGTTAGCAATTTAAAATATGTTGTCTATTACAGGTGATGACATCATTCTGTTTTACTTCTATTGAAAAATTAGCGAAACAATTAGAATTGACCACACTCTCTCACCACTAAGAGCAGAGATTGTGGTTAAATGTAGGATTAATTTTTTTTAATTAAAGATCATTTTATCATTATGAAATATAACATCAGAGTCTAGGATGATACTTTATTTTTGACTGATGTGCTAAAATAGTACATACAATGATACCAAACAAGAGTAGATGTGCTATTGCTGCTATAGAATTTATAGAAGATGAATGGAAAACTCGTGATATGACTCTTGCACAACTAAGCACAATCAGACACTTGAAATGGCAGGCGAATTGACTGCCAACATAGTTTCCATTAGAGAACTCTTGCCACAGGATGAGTTCCTAGTCTGTTTCATTGGATTGATAGATGGTCTATTCATTTTCAAAAGTTAATTAGGAAGAGTTCCCATGAGAGAATGTGGAGAGGTTTCAATGTGTTTCGTGCATCTGAACATTCTAGAATACTCATAGACAACACATGTGACTTTCACGTGAGGTGTGCTGCCTGTGTGAGAACTCTGGAGGTGATAACAAGGTGGCAATTGCTTTGCAAAATATAATCACCTGGTTATGGATTTTGATTGACCCGTAATTCCAGAGTTTTCTGGGGTCAAGGGAAGGGAAGCATTTCCTTTAGTCTACATATCCCCCAAACATGATCGACTAGTTTGTAATTACCTGAGGTTTAGTTCAGTGGTCACGCTCAGAGAACGGAGACTGGAGGTATATCACCAATGAGCAAAATTTAAAAAAAATTTTTCAAATGATCAAAAGAAAGAGAAATCAATCTGTCTCTTCAGGGAACACTCACTGAATCCACAATGTAAAGTAATCCATGAAAGTAAAACATTAACTGTCAACATACATTAAAAGAATTCCATTTTGGAATAATGAGTGAAAGATATAAAATTAAAGTTAAGGATGCTGAACAAAATAGCCTGATATAATGGCATTGTAAGTATGTCCTACTGAGTATGGAAAGGGAGAGAAAGGAACTTTATAAATGAGAAAGTCCATGACAAAAATAAAAAAAATCAACAAGTCAATGAGAACAACTGTATAGAAGGGCCGTTAGAGTAATTTTCAAGGCTAGAATACTAGGAAGCAATGATAGAAAAAATGCACAAACGAGACATTAAACACCACAGAGAACAGAAAGAGAGATTCTAGTCTATGAAACTAATAGATGTGTAATTGGAGTTCCAGAAAAAATCTAGAGAGCAACGGGGCAGAGGGAATTCTTGAGAAGATGCTAGCTGCAAATTTTACACAATAGAAAAAAGATTCCTATCTATACGTTCAAGATGTCCAAAAAAATTCAAGATTTATAATTAGAGCGAGAGACATATCTAGGTATATCCTACTGAAACTGCAGTACACCCAATACAAATGAAGATCTTAGAGGCAGCCAGAAATTAAAGAGTGATAATCTCTGTTAATAATAAAAATGGTACGAGATGAAAGTAGGATGTTATCATTGCTATTCTGAAAGGAAATCTAGTGAATATATACGTTGAGAAGTTACATTTCAAGAGTGTCAGTAAATAAAACACATTTTCCCGACAAACAAATAATTGAGTTTGTCATCCACAAACCTTGTCTAATGAAAATGTCAAAGAATGTTCCAGTAGAGAATATTAATGTCAGTTGGTTTCTGGATCTTTATAACAGGGAACCCTTGCCTTACTGCCATCAGAATGAACATATCACTTTATTTCCCAATACAATGTGAGTGGAAGTGACATAAAATAATTCTGATCAGAAATTTTAAAGCTATTGTCCCAGATAGGGGTTACTTCTACAACCTAGATTCTAAAATAAAGAATGCATTGAATGGGTCTATGGTAACTCTACTATGAACATAGATTTGAGAAAGTAATAAACCTTTATTGTATGCCAGTAGAATTTTGGAATCATTTGTTATTGCAGTATAATTTGGCTTACGTTATTGATACAGATGTCATTCAGACTGGAGGAAAATGATCCCAGATGGAAAGTCTTAAATACAAGATGGAATGACAAAGGGGAAAAAAATAATTCTATCAACTGTGGCATAACATCAATTGTCTTAAAGAACAATAATTATGTAGTATAAAATTTCCAATAAAAGAAGAAAACTGGCAGTTATTTTATATATGTAAATGGGATTATAGCATTTTAAGGTCTTTCATAAACAAATAATTATGAATCTAAAAGATGTGATTTAAAAAGTATTATGAAATAAGGAAAGGCATAAAAAAGAATGAATAATTTTTCAATATGAGAAATAAAAAGCTTATCAGTACAGATATTGTGTGTGGAAGTTAGAATTTATGTCAAATTGCATTTACCATATATACTCAAGTATAAACCAAGCTTTTCAGTCCATTTTAATGCAGTTTTTTGGGTAAAATTAGGTGCCTTGGAAAATATTCGGGTTGGCTTGTGCTCGAGTATATATGGTATGTAGTGATTGAAAACAATCTGCCAGTCAGGTCCTAGCCTGATAATGTTTCCTGGGAGGTGTGACATTTTATAAAAGAGAGGATGGACACTGGTACATATAGGAACTGGAAACACAGGGAATCCAGGGTAGATGATACCTTCAGGACCAGTGGTGTGCGTGGCCATACTGGGAACGTGGAGGGTGGGTGGGTTGGAAAGGGGGACCGAGTTACAAGGATCTACATGTGACCTCCTCCCTGAGGGATGCACAACAGAAACGTGGGTGAAGGGAGACATCAGACAGGGCAAGATATGACAAAATAATAATTTATAAATTATCAAGGGTTCATGAGGGAGCGGGGAGTGGGGTAGGAGGGGAAAAATGAGGAGCTGATGCCAGGGGCTTAAGTGGAGAGCAAATGTTTTGAGAATGATGAGGGCAATGAATGTACAAGTGTGCTTTACACAATTGATGTATGCATGGATTTGTGATAAGAATTGTATGAGCCCCTAATAAAACGATTTAAAAAAAGACATTGGGATTCCTCTTTCTGCCCCTCAGTCTTCCTACTGCTGGGGCTCTGTACCTGCCTTAAGGGGTAGCCCATACCCAACCTCGACAACTGTCAAGCCATGCTATATTTCCACTCAGACTGGATTTACATACCCACACCTACCAATCTATAATCTTCCCACGTCCCACTTCAACTTTTTTTGTCATTGGCTGCAGCTATGTGAGTTTGAAGAGGTTTCTTGCTAGCTTCAAACCCAGGCATTTAAGTTGGACTGGGTTGAATTACCTTCCTGATATCAGATTACTTTTTGATATAAAGCTCTTTCCTATACATATATGATTGCCATTGGTTTTGATTCTCTAGAGAATCCAGCCTAACACAAATTCATACCACGGGAATGGGCCTTTAGGGAAATAAATGATGAAGAAGAGTGGAGACTTTCGGACCTCAGCCTCATGGCAATTGGGTGGAATTGGATTTTCCTTCTCCTTCGGATACGCCGAGGAGGTCACATATGGCCACTGTTGTATTCAGTTCATTTTAGGAAAGGCATGGGGATGGAAAATTCTTAGTTGCTCTCTTTGGTGATTCCTGAAATGAAACAAAGGAATGTAACGAATGTTAACTGAAGCTGGGAAAGTATAGCACCATTTGGCTTAATGAGGTAAAAGCTTTGCTGCTTAGACAGAAAGACCTTTAGCAGGTCAGGTTCTGGACCCTAACACCATGTTGCATATGAATAGAATAGTTTCGACAAGAAAGGATTGAATTAGAATATTTTTTAAAGAATTATGTTTAGGATCTGACTATCCTGGGATTATATTTACTTCCCCTTACTTACAGTTATTGACATAATATGATAGAAATGAATATTTGAAATTAATGACCAGAGAGAGGATTTTTGTTTTGTTTTGTTTGGTGCCAAGGTTGAAGGCTTAGAAAAGGTAACCTCCTCTCAGGGCCTTAAGAGCCAAGCCATTTGCGTTTGAAAATTCATGCAACTAGAACTTCAGTTTGGACACTGGAGGAAGAAATAAAAAGTGACTTTTTAAAAAAAATTGAGCAAGTGATTTTCTTGTGACTATACCTAGCTTGGAAAAATCAGTGCCTATCAGCACTCCTCTCTTAGG
This sequence comes from Tenrec ecaudatus, assembly GCF_050624435.1. Lineage (NCBI taxonomy): Eukaryota > Metazoa > Chordata > Mammalia > Afrosoricida > Tenrecidae > Tenrec > Tenrec ecaudatus. The sequence goes on along the minus strand of NW_027458032.1, from coordinate 77,850 downwards.
GCTGACAATTAAAGGGAGCTTGTGGACAGCCAGGGATGCTCGCTAGATGACCTCTTGAGTTCACCTGTGGAGTGGAAGTGGGGGAAACGCCGCAATGGAGAGACAGGTAGAGACCCTATCTTTGGATAGCCAGAAGAGGTCAAATGTGGCCACATGAATCCCGTGGAATGACATAGGGACTAGAGGAAAAATGAGAACTGGCTGCCTGGCCTATGGATTAAGAGTTGTGTGTGCCCTGAGTCTATGATAGGACCTAGCCTGAGGGGGCTGAGGTTGTTGAGAACTTGTGGAGGAGACAGTGGTCTGAAGTGAGGGGCACTTGTGTGGGGAACTCCCTGACTTGATATGGTACCCATTGACCTAGCATGGAAGGGCTAGGACAGAGTGGAGCAGAAGAAGATGTTTGACCATTGCTTGCTGACTTGATGGATGGTCTACTCTAGATTTGACTTTGTTTATGGATGCAAGCACAAGGTTCCAACTGGAGTGAAGATTCTTCACATCAAAGAACACCTTTGTCTTCTCCAGGGCAGGATAGAATGGATAGTGTAGCAATTAGATATCAGAATGGGGGAAAGTAAAGTCATGAAGTGACTGGCTTACACATTTTGATGGGTGGGAAATGTTAATAAGACTAGGATTAAGGTGTAGGTGTTCACAAACCTGCAATAATTAGGCATAGAATATTTTTGTTTTGTTCATTCATGTAATATATTTAAATAGGGATGGTGCATTTTTGTGTGTATGGTTTAGTTTTACCTTGTTAGGCATAAACATGATTTTATCATTAATTGTGTTTAACTATTATGTATGATTAAAGCATTGCTTCCAGGTGTCAGGTTGACAAGAGGTAGTCTGTGGCAGTTAGCTTTCTGTCTACCTGCACTTGTATAGGGGCAGATTCCACCTGGTCAATCAGGTCAAAACCAGATGGTGCCTACTGAGAAGTGTGATATTTTTATAAGAGGGTTACTGGGGACCCCTCCCCCTGTCTGTATTTTCACCTTCCTGCTTGCCCGGTCTCTATGCCTGCCATTAGGAGCAGCCCCATGTGAGCTGCTTGACCCTGAGAGATGTGAGAACCCTTCCATGTTTCTACTCAACTTGGATCCACATAATTACACTCATGAGCATCATGATTATCCTGTGATTGTCCTGAATCCCGCTTCATCCTTCTAGGTCATTGACCTGCAGCTACTTGAATCTGAAGAGGGCTCTGGCTAGCATCAGGCCCGTGTCTGGAACTGCAGTAGGCTGGGGAACCTCTTTTGGATTTAAAGCTTTTATATATACATATATATGTGCATTATGTGTATAAAATGTGAATAAAACCTTCGTATTATTTTAGAACATATACACCATATTAGGCTGGATTGTCCATGGGGGACATATGTGTCTGTGTGTGTGTGTGTGTGTGTGTGTGTAGAGAGAGAGAGAAGTTTTGTTTGAAAATAATATAAAGGTTTTATTAATATTTTATGCACCTACTTTTGACCTTTTATATAAATGGATACATTCGCAGAAAAATAAACTTGCTGATACTGACCACAGAAACCATTCAGCAGTGGATTTCTGACAAGGTGTCAGACTGGGTAGACATGCTTCCCAGACCGTGTATTGCAGAGAGAGGCGAGACTAACTGAAGAAGTTAGGGATGATGCTTCCGGAGCCCTGAGCTTCAGAAGAAAAGATAGAGAAGTGGTGTGAAGACCAATGAGCAGAAGAAGCTGAACTAAATGGCGCGTCAGAAGACCTAAGGAACAGGTGAATTGTCAGCTGGCAAGACACCACATGGCTACTTTGAACTCATGCCAGTCACGTTCTGACAGAGATAGCAACCTGGTAATCCACTTTGCCCACAGCATGAGTGCACAAATCAGCGGGTGGGGACCAGAAAAATGCATGTTTCCGCTTGTTTCCCAAACCCTTCTGAGGACCACAAACCAGGCCAGCCAATACCACCAGTGCCTGAGAGTCGGTGGTAAGGTGCTGTTCAGTTTGACCTATGAAGGCCTGGTAGAGGTGGGACAAATAAAGGGTCCAGATTCGAAAGCCAAAAATGTTCAAAAGTCATGGCAGGCCTTCTTACTTCTACCGAAGTTCAGTCCGGATCTAGAGGTCTGGCGTTCCAGGTGAGGTAATATGTCTTAGAACTCCTTGGTAGCCCCATTAACTACAAGGACAACAATGGGTGTGGATGGGTTTTCGCCCTGTATTAAGGTGGGTTCTTAAAGATGCCATCAAGGAAACAAAGTAAGAAAAAGAGCAATGAAAAGTTAAAGACATTCTTAGAAACTAGTTTAAAATGAAGAATTTCAAAAGGCTAAGAGTTTTGTTGTTAATTTTTCTCTGTCTAGAGCCTCAAATTAAGAATGGAGTGTGATAATTGAATAAGGTCAAGAAGAAAGTGACTTAATTTGCAGTTATGAAAGCAGTAGGGACAGGCATCTTGTCAGTGAGTGTGTTAATCACGACGATAATCTAGTAGCGATGCTTGGCTGTAAAATTGCTTTCTTTCCAAGTCTTTAATATGTATAACATATAGAAGCCTAGGGAAGCATTAATTTGACTCTATTTATAATCTGAGGTGGCAGGTGGGGGTAAAACATAATATATTAATTTACTACTCTTTGATGGTTCTTTTACATACGTTAAAATATTTCACTGTTAAAACATCTCCATGAAGGAGGTATTAATATGCTTTTACTTGTAATTACAAAATTGAGACTAAAGAAACAAGTGAATTGTTCAAAGCCTAACAGTTATTAAGGTTATGGACAAAGATTTAAATTTAGTTACTTCTGATTCTGAAGTTGGTGTAGCTGCCTCTATGTACGTGTCTCCTACTGTTATGTTCATTTATGAATCATTACTTCTAAATAAATAAAAACAGCATAGCATAGCACTGCTTTATATTGTCCAGATTCAAAACTTTACATAGAAATCACAACTATAGTTCATTAATCTATTCCTTAGTTCTTAATTCTTTTGTTTCTGCCACAAAAGTGTAAAAGTGAGGTAGTAACTACAAGGGGACTGGGACATAACTTTGATAGCCTTAAGTTTCAATTGTATTTTTTCAATAGTAAGATAATGGGAATCAGGGGGAGTTTAGCATTGGTGAAGATTACAGAATCAGGCACTTATTATTCTTGTAATTCAGATATATCTGGCTTATCTGATTACTCTAGTTTTCTTTTATGCCCTGTACAGAATGAGGCAAGCCAAGACCTCAGTGACTCTCTTGTAAAACAAAAAAGTGTATTTTCCATATTGGGTTCTTGTAAGCAACTGATATCATCTGCAGTAATATACAACTTATGAATTTGAGTTTGAAATTGTTTTCTGGAGAAAATATTGTACCAGAAGTATGGAGTTTTACTATTTTTTTACAGTTTTATTTACATCAGCACTCTGTGATGGGTTTATACATTTTATAAAGTCACTAGGCTGTGAGGTTCTATTTGGTATATATAATTTCAATTGTTATTAAAATTATTTCCTGAGTTTCCTAGATAACTATGTCCCCTTCTGTGACTAATCCTATACATAAACTTCATATTTCCAGATTCCTATAATTTCCTTTGAACAAATATTAGGATGTAACATATTTTATTTCTTTTGAGTCATCTACCAACTGTAAAAGTCTACCAATTGTAACAATCTTTCTTATATATTTTCTTGAATTTATATTTCTCAATCAAGCAAATCAACGTGTATGTTAATTGTTTACCAAATACAGCAGAAAATGGATATTTCATGTTTGGCAGTTGCTGATTATTTGACTAAGAGAACCCTTTGCCACAGAAAATGAAATCAAGAGGAGGAACCCTGCCTGGTATGCCCAATAATCCAATCTCTGGACACACGTCTTTACGAGAAAGTATATTTATTTCAAACTGCTAAGCAAGGAGTTGGGAGAGGGCAGTTCCTGAGATCTTTGTGAATAACTGGGTGTGTTGGACCAGAGAAACAAATCCAGAGACACTCACATGTGTGTAAGACAGAGCTTTATATCAAAGGGTAATTGTACACCGAGAAAACATCCTAGCCATTCCAGATCAAGTCCATAAATCGAATATTAGCTCATATGTCTGATACTCGTCCATAAACTTCTCTTCAGACTCACATTGCTACTTGCAGTGATGCCGAGTGCAGGCAGGTCCCAGGCCAGTGGGTGACGACTCTTGTGGATGCGGTGCCAGTGTGTCTCTGCAGGTCTCCATTGGATGGCTCACTCAGATTTCAGCTTAACTGCACATGGCTTGTTCACAGGAAGATGAGGGCAGAGAGGAAGAGAGGGCGTTCCCAGAATCCTCATGAGAAGGTCACTTCATTTGGTTGTGACCTTCTCATGAGGATTCTATCAAGGTGACATGAAATTATGTAACTACCATACTGGGCTTTGGCACTCTTGTGGGCTGGTCAAAATGGGAAGCTGTACGTGGTCAGACATCCTTTTTCTAGAAATCTCTGTGTTATGCATTGAGGTGACAGGGAGGATTGAGACCTTGGGGTGTCATGGTTATGCATTGGCTGCTAAACCATAAGCTCTGAGGTTACCTGCTAGAAAAAGGGTTACCTGCTGTCTGTTCCCATCGAGAGTTATAATCGCAGATACTCATAAGGGGAGTTCTCTGCCCTGTCCTATCAGGTCACTCTGAGTTGCCATTGACTCCATGGCAGGTGAGTTTGAGGATTTCTTTCTTTTTGGGGGGGGGAACATGTGTGTTCTGGTGTTGGCTAAGAATCTTGAAAGTACCATAGACCGCCAAAGAAGAAACAGACCTGTTTTGCATGAAATACAGCCAGAATGCTCCTTAGAGGCAAGGATGGATAGACTTCATCTCACATACTTGGATATGTTTGTGAGAGAAGTCCTCTGAGAAAGGCATAAGTCTTGATATAAAGACAGTGAAACAGACTGACACATGGCTGCAGCCAGGGCTCAAACAATTGTGGGGATGGCACAGGACCAGGTGGTGTTTCTGTGGTCCGTATGTTTGCTATGAATCAGAAGTGTCCGGGTGGTCCCTAAGAACAACAACAGGGACCATGTGTAGCAGTGGCACACCTTGTGTCCCCCAAATACCAGTCTAACACTATTGGTGGTGGATTTTATACTGGATGTATACGTTAAGGTCATTTATAAGACATGGCCAGATGAGACTGTAGAGGTGGATAAGTTCCAAGTCTGTGGGTGAGATGTCAGTGTGGTACCGTATATACTCATGTATAAACTGAGTGTTCCAGCACATTTTAAATGCGGTTTTAATGGTAAAATTAGGTGCCTTGGCTGATATTTGGGTCGGCTTATACTCGAGTATATACGGTAGGGACATTATCTGCTGTCAGTTTGGGACTTGAGAGGATTAAGAGTGAAGGGGTGGGACTAGTTTGTCAATCAGGTCATAGCCAATGAGGCCTCTGTGGGCATGGCCTTTTCCTAAGGATTCTGGGAACCCCTGTATTTCTTCCCTGGAGGCAGGAGACACACTTTCTCTCTGCTCACTCCTTTGGAGACTCTCTCTTGGCTCACTCCCTGAGAGACTCTCTGCTGTCAAGGCTGACTTCCTGTGAGACATCCCTGAGGATAAGCCACATGGACCTACTCTGATGCAGCCCTGGTGCAGGAGAACCCATGTGAAGACCCCTGCCAGCGCTGAGATGCTCACACCACCCCTGGATCCAAAGACTTTCTACCCACTGGCCTGTGATCATCCTGCATTCGGCATCATTGCATGTGTTTTGTGAGTTAGAAGAAGACTTTATAGCTTGGTTTTGGACATATGGGCTAATATCGAACTTATGGACTTTTTCCGGACAGGGCTGGGATATTTTCTCAATGTTCAATTCCTCTTGTATATAAACCTCTTTCTTATATGCATTTGAGTTTCTATGGCTTTGTCTCTCTAGTCTACCCAGACTAACACAGTCAGGTTGTAGTCTTCTGCTGATTCACACATCTGAAAGCCTACGATCAGCAGGTCAAAGAGCAGACTTTGGTCTGCAGGTGTGGACGAATCCAAGATTGAAAGGTGGAAGACTGGGTACTGATTTCTCCCATAATTGTTAGGCATTACAGAAAAGCTCTGGCTCAAAACCAAAGAACTGTTTATTAATGAGCCAAAATCAGGACCCAGATCCAACAAGAACTAAGCAAACTCTCCCACGTGTCTACTTACGTTGGGTACAGGCCAGAGACTTGACATCTCTTCAGAGAGGATTTCTATTTTACTGTCAAAACACACATTCATGACCTGGCAGAGCTGATATAAAACCTTAACTGTCACACTGTGTCTAATGGTGGTTATTGAAAATCTTGAAAGCGATTTCTACAAGTTGAGATTTCTTCATACTAAGTCCCCTTCTACTACAATTCTGAAGGCCTGATCTTGATTCAACTTTAATAAGTGGTGCTTGTGATATATTTCCTGAATAACTAAAATATACCAGAATTTTCTGGATGCATTCCAAGGGGTTTAATTCTTTACTTGTTTGATTACCCATTCTTTAAGCAGCACACATTTAATCAAAGCTAGGTCAAAACCAGAAAACAAGAATTATTTCCAAATATAGAACCTGATCAGGACTCAAGCCACGTCTGTCTGGGGTGAAAGAGATAATGGATATCCTTCTTGGGCTCCAACTCAAAAATGGGTTCAAGGAGATGTCTATAGTCTAGTCAAGGATAAATCTCCAATGTATCACATAAATGGTGGGATTCAAGTAAACTAACAATTAGTGCACTGCCCTAATGACTTTTAATTATACAAAATCTATTTAATGAAAGATAGTTCATTATTTCATACAGTTAATACTTACATAAGAACAATAAAAGAGGCACACAGAGCTAGGTTGTTATAAAATTTTGAAAGTATTATTGAAAAATATTAAATAGTACCTGACAAATAATTAAATTGTAATTTAAGATATTTTCATATTGCTTCTTTAATAGCGTCCTCATTTGCAATATTCTTCACTTTTATACAACCATCATCAGCTGTGTGATTTATCCTTAACCGTCTTTTCACTGTAGAGATAGGGTTCCATTCCGTTAATGGTAGGCCAATTAGACAATAGTCGTTTTAATTGATATACTATAAACGGGCAACTTCTGTTTTCTAAACATTATGTTCATCTTCGAAAAGCTACCTGTTTCTGCTGAGCTCACAGCAATTATTGTGACAATATATTTTGCTCTGTGAACCCTTTCAGGAATTGCATAATTCCCTCACAATGTCTCATGGGAATTAGAGGTGTAACATAATGCTGAAATGAAGGACCACGTGTCGCCCTCTGGTTGGTTTGTTTCTCTTTATGCTACATGTTTGCTGAAGTAAGAAACACAAGGGAATAAAAAATGCAGCATTTTATCAAAAGCATAATGAGTTTTATACAATGAATAAACAAATGTTACAAGCATAGTTCTGTCTATTTTTTATAAGTATGGATGGAATGAGCAGAAGGAGAAAATAAATGTGTGATTTCCGCATCGAGTGACAGATTACAAGTTTTTCTCTTCGAGAGACCCCTGATCGCACATGCCATTTAAAAACCAGTTCCACAACTCAACGGCAGCAACAAATGGGGACCGGTCCTCCTGGAGTGGTGTGGACTGGCTGAATGAACTACATCCCTGGCATCACAGTCACGTCTTTTGCAGCACCATGAATCCCTATGAGATTTTAAATGGGTGACTCTTAAGACAAAATGACTTACCCAAATGTGGTAGTTATATCATCTGGTGTCAGTTTGAGACTTGAGAGGATTAAGAGTGAAGGGGTGGAGTCTAGTCTGTCCGTCAATTGGATCATAGCCAATGAGGCCTCTGTGTGGGCATGACCTTCCCCTGAGAATTCTAGGAACTCCTGTGTTTCCTTCTTGGAGGCGGGAGACTTTCTCTCGCTACTCACTCCCTTGGAGATACTCTACTGAGAAGATGCATGGTGATACACCCTGGGAATTGAAGAAGCCAAATGGACCTACCCTGATGCTGCCTTGGGAAATGGAGGAGCTACGTGGAGACCCCGCCAGCGCTGAGATGCTTGCAATGCTACTGGATTCAAAGACTTTCTATCCACTGGCCTGTGATCATCATGCATCCGACATCATTGCATGTGTTTTGTGAGTTTGAAAAGGATTTTATAGATTGGTATTGGGCAATATGGACTAATATCAGACTTATGGACTTGGACTGAACTGAGTTGGGATACTTTCTCAATGTCTAATTACCCTTTATATAAAACTCACTCTTATACACATACGAGTTTCTATGGATTTGTTTTTCTAGTCAACCCAGACTGACACACCAAAAGTCATCTTTATTCAGGCTAGTTTTGGATTCTCAAAACATGTTGTGTTTCAGACTGTAGACTGCCTCATTTTCAGATGGAAAACTCACCTGTTTCTCCTGAACAGAGGGATGACTTACTTTTCACACTATGATTTGGTATGCATGCATTGATCTTGTCCCATGTTCAGAAAAATGGCATCTTGCATGATCAGTAGGGAAGTTTTCATAGGGGATATATCTTAAAGTCATCGTTAAAACATAGCTCGTTCCAACTGTGCAGGCTTGCTGGGCAAGGAATGGATAGAGCCAATTTGAGCTGGTCCTAATAGCCACTGTTTCACCAAACAACTTGGATAAAGTGAGTTTAAACCTATCTGAGCTGGCTTCACTGTCAAGTTGATTGCAACTGATAGCGACCTTACAGGACAGAGTAAAACTGTCCTCTAGGGTGTCCTATGCTGTAAACCTTTAGGGAAACATGATACCACCTTTTCCACCTGTGGAATAGCTGGTAGATAGGAACTTCCAACCTTTCTTTTGGTTAGCAGTCATGTGCACCAGTTCTCAGTGGCTAAATGTTAGAAGTAGATGCAAGAAGCTTGAAGGATTTTTTTCCCTAAGTCCCTAGGTATTTTTTAAATGTTACTTTAGAACTTATGCTATAGTTAAAATTTCTAGTTTATCTTCATAATTCCTACTTTATTAACTCTTGTTCTAAAAAGGCAACTATCATGGAGAGAGTATTGCTCACTTTCTTTAGGGCATAAAGATATAAATCAAAAATGATTCTCAAGAGAAAATGTTAATTCTCACACTTATTAAGGCATGGCTTAACGTTTATATCACTTGAGTATTTTGTATTAGATTTTAGTGGCAAAATATGACAAATATTTTCATGAATAAATTAAAAATATATAATATTTACTAGCGAATGCTTGCTTATATAGAATATTTACATAATAAGGTAAATGCATATTTAACATGTTTAAAAGCTTTCAATTGCATGCAGAATTTATAAGTAGATCCAATATGTTCGGTGGTTTAATGACAACATATGGTAAGTACAATGTCATTGAGGTTGTCATTTCTTAGCAGTTTTACTGCCACATAATTCACGTGTCACACAGTTTAATAATTCAATCATATTAAAGAATAGTGGTGTAATCACCACCATAATCAATTCAGAACATTTTCTTCTTTCTTGTATTCATCGTTGTTAGGCCCCACATTCCCACTGACCCTCCCGCCATGACCCTACATAATTATTAATGTAGTTACTCTCTCTATAGATTTACCTGTCCTGGGTTTTATATACAGAAAATCATACAAAATAAAAATAAAAGACAAACAATAACAAATGCAAACAACCATGACAAAAGAGGGAAAAATTTTGATCCAAAAAAGCAGAAACTATTAAAAACTGAAACAACCTTAAAATGGGTCAAAAGGGAGATCAAATGATAAAGTGTTACGTTTAACCTAACTACATCTACAATAATTGACTTTAGGTTCTATGTGTCTGATAATAAGGCTATGGTCAGCGGGTTTTCATAGAAGGCTTAATCCTTGCAAATGGATTTTGGCATCCAATGTCATCCATAATCTTCTGCAACTGGGTAGTCAGAATTTAAGCTCTTATATCTCCCTGCCTCTGGATTTCAATATTATTATTTGTAACCCTTGGATCACACAGCCTGGTGTACACCTTCCATGTGGATTTAGTTTGTCTTTCACTTAGATTTTTTGTTTTAAAACAAGCCTTTAAGACCTCAGATGCTGTTCTTTCTGATAGCTGGGCACCATTTGCTTTCTTCCTCACACTTTTCTGTAGCACCCACATCTTCAGTGATTCCTTCTTGAGGGTGGTATCCAGTAAGGCAATGTCATAAAAATGGATTGTTCTTAGATTAGGGCTAGAATTAAGAGAGAACCGCAAGTACATTCATATAACTATGGTTTATATGTATATATATCTGGTTCATTGTAGAGATATCATTTTATAATTGAGAACAATTATAAATCATCCACATGGGGCATAAAGCAATTCTATTGAAAGTGTCATTAATTTAGCCACTGATATAGAATATAAAGCACTGTTGAGAAAGGAAATTTTACATGTACAGGCCTGCCTTTCATACCGCAATACATGAATTGTTGACTTGTACCGATTAAAAGCATGAGTTACGGGACACAACCAATAACTGTTGGATAAAGGGCAAAGTTTTCAATAACACCCATTTGCAAGAGCAGAACCCAGCCTGCCAGACTAACACATCATAAAAAAACAAAGAAAGTACAACAATAGTAAATACATGGTGATTCCAGACTGCCTTCCTGGAGCACCTTCAAAACAAGCAAGGGATCCTAACTAAAGTCCAGTGAGCAGCAATTCTAAATTCTTGAGCTAGTGGTCTGCTTCTTACACTAAGGCAGTCCAGCCTTCAACCTAGGGAGGATGTCAGGTTCTTCAATGTACTACAGGTTATTTTAAGTGAAAGCTCAGTTCGCTTAGTGGATTTCCCCATTGAGTCCTTCTGGTGTGGCCCATCAAGGATGCTGTGAGCCTGGAAAGAACAGACTCTAGAGTCCTACTTGTCTATAACATTCAACTTGGGTCTCCAAGGTTTGGAGAAAAACTAGATGGAAAGTGTCCCATTGGTTATATAATACTGGGTAAATTCTCCCCTTGGGGTTCTATATAATCATTGTTACGCATTTTTCACAATGTCAGGTGGTCCCACCCAGTCTTTGCACCAACAGAATTGTAATCACCTTCTCTGAGACAGACTTGTCCACCTCCAACATGCCTTGACTTGAATGCCAGTAATCATTCTTTTAAAAGAATTGGTGATTTGGCATAACCTCAGAATAATGTATGACAGCAACTGATTGGCATTCTCCTTCTCCCTCTACTTTGAGAAACTGACCCCCGCTGAGGCAAAATCTCCCGTGATCAAGTGATTTTTTTAAGATGTACAAATAAAGGCGGTGTACAAATAAAGATGTACAAATAAAGGGAGATTAAGATGGACAAATAAAGGGGACTTCGTGGTCAATAGGCAGGTTCCTTACTTGTTGCTTAGGAGACAGGATTAGAAGATCATACGACCTAAGACCAAAAGCCTGCCTTGGTCTTGGTGTTTATTCTTACAGTAGGGAACTCATAAGTCATTTGACATTTTGCAATTCATTGATTTCATTCAGCATAAAGGTTTCTATGTCCTTTCTTGTCACGGAGTGTTTCATTGATTTTTTTTGTTTGTATTTTTAAGGAATGCAGAGGATGCCATTGTGTGTATGTATCAGAGTTTCTTTATTCTACCGATGGGCATTTGGGATATTCCCACTTCCTTGGAAATGTAAACGGTGTTGCTATGGACCTGGGAGAGCATACATCTGTGTTGTCTTTTACCTCTTTGGAGTATATTCCCAGTAGAGGTATGGCGGTCTTCTGGTATTTCTCTTCCTAGTTGCTTTAGGTACCACTTATAATACTTTTCACAATGGTTATTTATACGTATTTGCAAGCCCACAAGAAGCAAAAAAAAGTTTCAATCCCTCTCAACCCTCCCCAGCATTTGCTGTAAAGTTTTTTGTTTTGTTTTTTTAAATTGGGCTTTCATTGTGGGTGTAAGGTGGTATTATTGTTCTGATTTGCATCATCTGGATGACTAGTGATTGTGACCATGCTCCCATGTGTCACTTTTGTGAATTGTCAATTCATGTATTTCACCTCCTTTAAATTGGATTATTTTCTTTCTTCAAGTGATGCAGAATTTTATAGATTTTAGAAATTATTCCCTTGTCTGTTTTGTCATCGCTAAAGATTTTTTTTCCCATTCTGTTGGCTCTAATTTCACTCTTTGATGAAGTCATTTGATGTGCATTTTTCCCCAATAGGTCCCAATCATCACATCTGTTTTCCGTTCTGTGTGCTGCATCTTTTATATTTAGTAGTATATGTATTCCTGCAATAGGGACCTTAAATTCATCCCAATTTTCTCACTGACAAGCCAGCCCTATAGCTCTGGGGTTAGTGTTTAGGTCTCTAATTCATCCTGAGTTCGTTTTGTGCATGGTTGAGGCATAACCCCCTTTCATTTTTATTCTGTATCATTTTCTATGTGTTTCCTTTATCCTTTAGCTCTGTTTTTTCCCAAGTAAAGTGGATTTTTTAACGTTCCAAAGAGACTAGTGAATTGATTTCTCCATCCTTTAAGGGGAAATCAGACTGACAATGAACAACTTTCTTTGGCGACATATAAAGCACCTTATAAACATTGCCTCATTAATCCTTATACCAATAATGGGGAAACATTAATGTCCCAGTATTTCAAGTGAGACAAAAATCAAGAGATCTTGTTTCAAATCACGTGCTAACTCAGCGATCAAGTCTATCATAGAATTTTGTCTTTTGTTTCTGTTGCCAACGAGCATTGCTGTCACCTGGTCATTCTGATATCAAAGTAAGAGAGAGGTCTTCGGAACAGTCACTGATTATTAAGAAGTTATCAAGGAAACACAAGGACAGTAATGCTAACTTTTGGCTTCCATGGAGTCAAAGGGACAAGACTTAACCTTGGCAAAGGAGCCCCCACAAGTAAAGAGGAAGGAACTGTAGGAGCAGATCACAGTGGCATCCAAGAGTTAATCAAACATGAGATCTTTGGGTACATTACAATAAAAATTATACAAGAAAAATACTTAGAATTATTTTGATGGAGACTTTAGGCATGAGATAAATCTGGAGAAGTGGAAAATACTCAAATATTTGACAAGATAATCATAAAGGATTGTAATGAAGTAGAGAATCTATCAGTGTTTGAAGAAATTAATGTGTCTGTTTGGAAAGCTCCCTGATGAATTTGTTTGCAAATAGATGAATTGGATATATACATATGCTGAAAAGAGATGGGGATGACCGATGATGACAGTAGAAATACTCGATGGCGTTCGTTTCACCTTAGTAGAGCTACAACCTGGCTAATATCTCATTGCACACAGTAAATTGGTTACTATTGCTACTTATATTTTAGAGATGAGACAGCTGAGCCACAGGGAAGTTAAGCAACTTAATTAATTATGTGTTAATCATGTTAGTCAAGTTAATCATATGTAGAAAGATAGTATGAACTTATGAGAACTATTTCTGAAAGATAAAGTTCAGAAGCTGTCCAGATTTTTAATAAATAAAAGAAGTACTAATAATCAAAAAGGCAAATCATGTGGAGAAAGAAGAGAAAGAGAATGGCCAAATCTTTTTGGGAAGATGGAATTAAAAAAAGGAAGTTCTTAACCTGAGCTAAGGGAATCAGCTAGATAACTGATATAAAACTAAATCCAACCTATTGTTATCTAATTTGGACTAGCCACCCTATGTCAATTTGTACAGGAATGGGCAGCTGGTTGGTTTGATCAGCTGAGCTTATCTACTTCACAGTGTCACCAGTGATCCTTAACTGTTATAAAGGACCTGGCCAATAGTGGCTCCTTAATATTTCTGTCTAACCAAACTCATCGCCATTGAGTGGATTCCAACTTAGAGACACCCCAGAAGACAAGTTGGAATTGCCCTTGTGAGTCTCCCTGATTGCTACTCTTTATGAGAGCCCTATCTTTCTCCCAGTGGAGCAGCTGGTAAGGTTTTGAACTGATGACCTTATAGATCACAACCTGAATTGTAAACACAATGCCACCAGGGGTGCTAATATTTATGTATATTTCTTTCTAAACAATTAACTCACTGCTATTGATTGATTCCAACTCATTGCCACCCTACTGGACAGAGTGGAACTACTCCTGTGGGCTTCTGTGGCTGTAAATATTTAAGAGTATGGAAAGCCTCATCTTTCTTGGGTGCAGCAGCTGGTGGGTTTGAACTGCTGTCCTTGTGGTTAGCATCCCACTGTCTAAGCCACAATGCCAGCATCCCAGTGAATTGAAGAGGATGTCACCAGCTAACATAGAAATGCTTACAAAAATAGGTAAAATTCTACAGTGTCTAAAAGACTGCCACTTTTGAATGTACTTAATTGTCCATTAGGGCCCCTGGTGGCATGGTGCTTACAATTTGGGCTGCCATCGAGCAGGCCATCAGTTCCTAGCCACCAGCTGCCCACTGGAGAAAGACAGGGCTCTCATAAAGAGTGACAACCAAGGAGACTCACAGAATGAGGGGACAAAGCTAGCTCGGGGGAAATCTTGAAAGGGAATGGTCACAGTCTCTGGAATGTGCAACCTGTTGCCATAAGCAAGTCTGATAGATTTAGGACCTTTTTAGCCAGAGCTAGGATCGCAGTCCATGCTAGGACAAAGTACATTATAGTATCAATTTTCTTTCATTCAGTGGGCTATTTATTGTCATAGATGAGGGCACTCGAATGCCTTCTTGGGCAGAGTTCAGCCCTAGAAAATGGGTCCTGAAAAGAGTCCCGCAGATTGGTTGGGTACCAGAGATTAGGGCATAGAGCCAATCAGGGACTAGCCAGGACAAAATGTATATAGCGGATTTATAGCTCAATTTCACATATACTGAGATAGATTACACATTTAAGTTATCAGATGAGGAGATCTCACTATTTAGGAGGGGAGGAAATCTCTAAAATCTCAGGCTAGGCTCTCAAACCCAATCTATGGGCTAGCCATGGCTCTGAGCCTGTGTGCTATATTAACTGGTATTCTGGGTTCTAGTACTCATTGCATGGAAGAGCTATATAGAACTCACAGATTCAAAGATTTTTTTTAAAGGACGTGACCATGCTATGTGATAAAGCAAGTGAGAAATGTCCAAGACACAAAGTCTTCCATCAGGACATGTTACAAAGTTTGTTCTGGGCTGCTGCCTCAACCCAAAAACGTTCAGCTCAAGTTCTGTGGGTCAGCCAACCCAGTCCCTGAATTAAGTATCCAGAGGCAGTCTACTCCTGTAAGCCTCAGCACAAAGGGACTCAGCTCTACTTTATTATGTCAGCAAGCCCAGCTCCCCCAAATAACAGAGACCCCCCCCCCCCCCACTCTACAATCCAGTCTCCTGCCCTAACCTTTGCATGCTCCATGGGCTAGGAAGTCCACCGCTCACTCGTGCTGTGGCTTCTGGCTTTGCTGCTGCTGCTGCTACTGCTACTGCTCTGCTCTGATGGTACAGCTGCCTGCTGAATCCAGAAGGTTCGCTCCACAGGGGTCTAGGGGCCAGAGGACACTGCTCTCTTGCTTCTTGCTAGTGGTGAGGTTCTCCCCTTCTCTGTCTCAGAGGGCTCATTTTATGTGCAGCAAAAAAGCATTTCAGTGCATCTGTTCACAATTACATGTGAATCCTATCGGTATCTTCCCCCATCTTCTTTCTAGACTCATGCAGGAAAAAGTGGGAGTTAGAAACTTCGACTAAAAAAGTCACATTGAACAATTCACTGCCCCTTCATACGTAGGTAGTACACCTTCCTTAGTACGTGCGTTGATTTGGATATTATTGCAGTCTCTACACCGAGTAGGGAATAGATAATGTAGTCTAATTATATGATGCTGAAGAAAGCACTCAACAACCAACCATTGTATTATGCTCCTGGGTTTTGTGGGGACGGTTGTTATCTCCTTAATGCTAGTTGAGGCTGGTTGAGAAACCCGAGAGCTGGAAGTGATTCCTGAATGGTTGGAAAGTCGTTTAGAGGCCTGTGTACACACAGATCCAGGATTACAGCGTTCACTATCAATTACCACTCATTGCGAAGACCAAGGTCCTCAAAACGACCACCAGGTAAAATCATGATCAGTGAAGAAGAGATTGCAATCGTCAAGGATTTTGTTTTGCTTGGAACCACAATCAGTGCTTGTGGAAACATCAGTCAAGAGATTAAAAAATGTGTCTGATCAGGTAACTCTCTTTAGAGTGTTGAAAAGCAAGGATGTTTCTTTAGGGACCAAGGTCCAGCAGCCTCAAGCTGTGGCATTTTCCTTTGCTCCATATTACGTGACAGTTGGGTATGAAATAAGGGAGACTGAAGAAGTCATTTGAATTGCGGTGCTGGGGAAGAATATTCAAAGCACCACAGAGCACTGAAAGGAATACAGATCTGTCTCGGAAGAAGCAAGGCCAGAGTATTCCTTAGAGGCAAGGATACTGGATTTAAGACTCTTACATACCGTGGACATGTCAGAGGACACCAGTCTGTGGGAAACAAAGATTTTTCCCAAGTTGTCTTCCCCAAATATATGCAAACCCAAGACTTTGCTTGCTACATATGGTAAATGACAGTACACTAGGAGGTCAGTGAAAGTAGGTCAGGGGTTATTCTCCTTAAGGGTATCTAGAGCACCCAGACTGTATAATCTGCCCCCTCTCTAAGTAGGGCCCACTCCCTTCTGATATTATTCTCGAAGGAGGGCTCGAAGGCAATCCCAGGACCACTCAATGATGACTAAGGTTAGGCTACTATATTGAGTCTAGGGTAAGGTGACCAGATTTTAACATTAGTAAAGCAGGACACCATTGATGGGGGGGAGGAGGGGGGTTCTTGATTAAAAATTTAGTTTATATGGAGCAACAAAAATTTTCATAGAATGCAAAAATAGTATTGTAATATATTTTTTAAATTTCAATGTAAGTACAATTTACAAATGTAATACATTAAAATTATGTATAGTATTATTTTATTCTTTCGCATATTTCTCATTTGAGTGAATTATTTTTAGTAGATTGCTGTCGTTGTTTAAAAGGTCATGAAATTTTTCACAAGAATTTGTTAAATTATATTTAACACATAAAATAACTTTCAATGTCTCAACACTTAATTGTGATTTTTCTGATGTTTACACTTTATTTACCGTAGAAAAATGCGTTCAGTCGCAGCATTAGTTCCTGGTAAGGACAGCGCGCATTCCACAATTTTTAGTGCATTATTGTATGGCACATGGTTTGTTTCAAAATGATGAAACATTTCTAACCATTTGTTCTCTATTGTGACTTTTGCTGATGCCCAAGATTTAACCTTTTCCTTATCAATATTTTTTAAAATAATGATACCTCATTAAAAAGATCATTTTAGGAAATATTACTTTTTGGAAATTTTTTAGTAATATGATCGATTGAGTTTTTGCAAATCATTCCAATTAAGTTCTTGTTTTAATGTAACCCAATAAAAGTGTTCAATATCATTGTAATGTACCGTCCACTCTTCTAAATAATCTATGTAGATACTATAGAACTTTTTAATGTGATTCATGATTTCTGCATGATTTATTGTACCTTGTTCTTCTAGCTGGCTTATACTATTATGGATAGTTAATGGAAGAAAATTATTTTCTAATTGCTCATGACACTGAAATTTTAAATTATTAACTTCATTTGCTACTTCGATTACCAAAATTTTGTCACCTTCAATAAGTTTTATTGCATTTTGAAAAAGAGCAGCTTGATTGTGTACAAACTCTAGCCAAATTTTTGAAGATTCTTTTTCAAAAAACTCTTTTAAAATTCTAGGACATTTATTCTGTGATAGAAAGTAGGATTTTGAAGGATCGTATATTTTCAAAATTCTTTTGATGGCTGGCCAAAGAGCTAACCAGCGCGTTTTACTGTGCCCAAGTATTTTCTAATATTAGACTTCCGTAGTTTCACAAAATTCTTTAAGCATTTCAACGTGCACAGTGTATATATAGAAATAAAAATATATTTTAATAACAATATTTCCCACATCTTCGGGCAACAAATCAGCCGCTGTTTGAAAAGTATTATGTATTATGTGCACTGCACAACCAACACCGAAAAAGTTTGATCAAGGTTTTTGTTTAATTTATTAAAAATATTATTTGTACCTCTTCTTGCTTTTCCTCCAAAATTTGCATCCGTGTTGTCTGCACAATATGCAATCATTTTATGTTTAAAATTTTTTCCCCAAATATTAATAATGGAACTGAAAATTATTTCAGAAGTTTTGCCCGCCACAGAAATGAAATCTAAAATTCTAATTTTTATTCCAGTTTCTGAATAAAAAAATCTAATAATGGTTAGAAATAACTTTAAATCATTATGATTCGATGCATCAGAATATATGGATATAAAATTAATTTTTTTCTAGATTTTTGTTTAATTCTGAAAATGCATTTGGAGAAAGCACATTACACACAATTGCTTCAGATTTTGTTCTAGCATAGGCAAACTTTTGTTGATTAACACTTTGACAACTTGTGATGTACAGTCCATAGATCTGAAGGAATAATTGTGATTAATAGCATGAAAAGACATAAGTCCTTCTGCTAATGCTAATTTCTTTTCTTTGTCTCCACAAGTTGTTTTTGAAAAAAATTCCTGTATTTTGGAGGAAGATGCAGCAGTATTTAAATATCTTTTATCTTTCTGTTCTCCAAGTGCTTTGAAATATCATTCTTTCCGCCTGCAAAATAGAAAATTCACCATTACATTTCTCACACTCTACCATGTAATCACTTTTGGTATTTCTAATAAAAGGAAACTTACTTCTTAGATCATTGTTGAATTTGCATCCTCTTTTCTTACACATTATGTTAAAAATCTAAAAAAATAATTTAAAATTATATTAAAATTAATATATACATATTGCTTAAAAACACAGCAAGTAGGTACATAATTATATGAACATATTTTAAAGTTAGTTTATGAATTAATTTGATTGTTTAAAGTAACTATATTTTAAAAATTATTTTAAATTTAATCCTATATATTCTTATTTTACCATAGGAGTGAGTTCAATTCCAGATGTAAAAGATGGCTAGGGGCTATAGTCTGGTGGGGCCCACCGGTTAATTATATAGAAATGTAAACCAGAATGCCAAATATTTGTATGGCCCAGAGGTGATACTTATGTATGTCTACATGTATTCCTTAATAATACTGACATAGATTTGTTGTTTTACACTCTCTAATATAGAGTATTTTTTACCTTGTTCATAGCTATGATTCATTATTTTTCATTCTTAAGCAACTACTTAAAATACTCCAGAGCTACTGCTGTTCAATCTCTTATATTAAATTTTTATCTCTAGAAATAGTTCCTTTTTCAGTTGGAATTTTAAGGTTCTTAGAAATAAAGATTAGAATGTGGAAACATTGCCAATTTAAAAGTGCATCTTAAAATGGGAAGAGTTTCAAAATTGGTTAAGAAGCAGCTCGTATCCTGAAATGGAAAGGGCTATCATATATTACAACATCTACAAGTGAATTTGGCATTCCCTATACAATTCTCCAGGTCTAAGAAATAGAGGACTCTATTTCTATAATGTGTTTGATTTCTTGACCTTTCAAGTAAAGTTAAATTTACTTAGAGTGGTCATCAACGTTCTTTAGACTCTATTCCTAATCTTATTTCCAAACTTATTTTTATGAATATCTTTGAAGCTAACCTTTGCTATAGTGGAATTACACCATGTACATTTCTATAACCATAATCCTCACTTCCTTATTTCTGTACATAGACTTGAGCTGCCCCTTCCATTTGGGACATAGTCCTCTCTCAAGGTCAAAAATCTCACTCAACTCTTAAGGTAGGTGGTGTTTCTGTACCAAGGGAGATAAACAACTCTTTTTTGACAGCTACTAAACAATTTATAATCAAAGCAGTCTGGATACCACGTTTTGCAAAATACTGGTTTATGAACTTTTTCAGGCAAAGTAATAGACACCCCAAAGAGATCCCTATCCTAATCTTCAGGACTAGTGAATATGTTACACTAAATAACAGAGAAGAATTATTTTGAAAATGAAATGTTTGCTGTTGACCTGGATATAAAAAGATTACCATAGATTATCTGTTTTAAAAGATTAAGGAAAAATTCATCTCTGAAAGTTCCAGAGGGACACTGTAAAGATTTGAGAGTCAGAGAAGGACATGTGATGATGGGGCAAGTTACCAATAGACAAGATAAACACGACGTGTGTGTGTGTGTGTGTGTGTGTGTATGTGTGTGTGTGTATCTAGGGAATAAATGTCATACCTTGGCGACAGCGGGAAGGAAGGGGTTACAGAAAGGGGGAACCAATCTCGGGGATCTACATGTAACCTCCTTTCTGCAGGATGGGCAACAGGATAGTGGGTGAGGGGAGTGTAGGATAGGATAGAGTAATAATTTATAAGTTATTAAGGGTTTGTGAGGGAGGTGGGAGTGGGAAGGGAGGGGGAGGGAAAAAGGAAAATGAGGAGCTGATTCCAGGAACCCAAGCGGAAGGCGAATTTTGAGAACGATGAGGGCAACAAATGTATAAATGTGCTTTACTCAATTGATGTATGTATGGATTGTGATAAGAGTTGTATGAGCTCCAATAAAATGATTTATTAAAAAGAAACACACACACACACACAACCACATCAAAGATTCTGCGTTGATGACTGGCTGGCATCTGTCTCTCTCCCAGTCCACAGGACCATCTTACAGAATTAATGTGTCTTCAAATGTCCAATTCCTGACAGGGACTGGGTACCCAGTGAAGACGGTAAGCATGGGTTTATTTGCTCACTGAAGAACTCACAGCCTGTGCTGATAGAAGC
This sequence comes from Tenrec ecaudatus, assembly GCF_050624435.1. NCBI lineage: Eukaryota > Metazoa > Chordata > Mammalia > Afrosoricida > Tenrecidae > Tenrec > Tenrec ecaudatus. The sequence continues at coordinate 57,042 of NW_027458032.1, read as the reverse complement.
AGAAATCCGAGTGATTTGATGTGAGAAGACATAGTCCACTGGCTTGGAGTTGGAGGAAAAGGGCTATTCACCAAGAAAGGCAGGAGGCCACCCTCATTCGCTGCCACCAAAGTGGTTCCACTTGTCACCACCCTGTAGGACGACGGGGTCAACCTGCCCCGCGTGTTTGCAAGATTGTAACTCTCTGCAGGAGTAGAAAGCCTCATCTCTCTCCTGTGGACCTGCTGCCCACCAAGCCACCCGGTGGTCTCTAGAAGCTGAAAAAGGAAGGGCTTTCCCACAAAATTTATACTGAAAGCCAACCTCATTACTCCTTTAATCTCCAGACTGAAGGAAAAGGAATCTGTGAGGCTTTTAACTACGAAATTTGTAACAATTTGTTACACTCTTCATAGAAAGCTAATATATGCACTAAACAAGTACAATCGCCCTTATAAAAGTTCTTTATCTTCCCTTATTAAATTCCAGCTCCCAGTATTAATTTGTTTATACTTCTCTAATAACCACGAATCATTTGTTATAGTTTGTATTGCATTAATACTAAATTTTTGTAGCGAGGAGGCATTTTGTTCTTAGTTTTTATACCTGCTCCAATAGCCAGCAATAGCAATAGCTAATAGCCATTCAATAAATACGTAGTGAAAGAGTGTTAAATTCTTATTTAAAGACTAATTCTTTTGTAGAGCATAATTTCCTTTGTCAGAGTGTGAAGTCATTCTTTCCAAATAGTAGCTACTTTAAAACTAAAGTAAAATAGAAACAAAAAATGAAGAAAGGAAAACTTCCCTTAAAACTTAACTGAAAAGGCCTTTTATAGTAACTTTTAAAGCAACTATAAAATCTTTATTCCTATAAGAGAACTGAAGGCAATATTAGCCTTGTGTTTTACATTAAATTTGATCGTGGGTTGTGGATACTTGACAAAATAAAGGGCAATCGCATATGCATTTTGCTACTGCTATTGTGGTTAAAGAGAGCTTTCTGGCATAGTGGGTCTTGCATTGGCTTGGTAATCAAAAGGTCAGCATTTCAAATCCACCGGCCTGTGTGAACGTGAAAGATCAGGTTTTCTACTCCCCTAAAGATTTCGAGCCTCGGAACCCCCCTGGAGCAGGTCCCCTCTATTGTATGGAGCTGCTTTGAGTCGGAATGAACTAGATGACAGTGTGTTTAGAGCTGTTAAAACATTTTTGTCTAGACCAAGAGTGCTTTTCAAGTGTGGCCCCAAAGGGTTTCTGCCCTGTTAGCCAGCCAAACTCTTTCTCTTTCTGTTTGAAAAGCTACTATGCGCCAGCTTTGTTTTTCTGTTTGAGTTCTTCAGTTAATATATTCTTGATCAAATATGCTTAAAGTATATAATGCTGTGGATTGAATTGTGTCCACCTAAAATGTGTATTAAAATCCTGATCTCTGAACCATAAGTATGACCTATTTGGAAATAGGCTTTATTTATCAAAGAGATCATACGAGAGTCATGCTGGACCTAAATCTAATCAATTTTGAGTTATATCAGAGCAGAATAAAAATAGAAAGACACACACACGTACACATATGGAAGAGGAGAAGAAGATATCCGGCTGAGCTAGGTGCATTTAAAAGTCTCGGAATCCAATGTTTGCTGGAAGCAATTAGAAACTCATATAGACCGGGAACGAACTTGTGTTAGAGTCATACCTGGAATTCAGCTGCCAGTGTCCTAAACTGTGGAAACTGAAAGTCTAGTCTTTGCAGCTACCTGACTTATGATATTCAAGGTACCACTATTGTAACTAAGACAGTTAATGCCAATAATTTTGTTTTATAGTTGTCAAATATTCTGTGGTACATTTAGATATTTTAAAGTTCTTATTTATAGCAGAATTTGAAAGATTTGTGAACCAGATTGCCTGTATGTGTGTTGGCTCCATTTAGTTTAAAATCACACTTTAAGTTATCAAATCAGTTGAGTTTCTGTAATTTATGTTCACTTTAGATTCCTCATAGTGACAACTGATGGATAGCCCTTGAGTGATTTTTTATTACAAGACAAGATTGAATATGACTTGAAAATCAGTATTTTTATCAAGTCTGCACAATACCTTTTTTAAATTTGAAAATTTTGTTTAATTTTTCTATTTCTAATACCAGTTGACAGTAATTATCTTAAGGTACTTAAAGAATAAGCCATGATACTGTATCATATGATTGATGAGATCATTTAATGGACTAATTATTATTATTATTGTCATTTTTCCCCTTTACTATGGCTCTGTGACAACCATACTCATTGATGTGACTAATAACATCAACAATAAATATATATTTCCATTATATAATAGAGGCGCTGTAAAGGAGAAACAAGATACTAAGTGTTCATGCCAATAAGCATTTGTGACAGTCACTATCAATTGAGCTAGTGGTTAGGATGAAAGCTATTGTTTCTAAGGAATCTTGCTAATAGGGTGAAGTAAAAGCAATTACACAGCAGTCACATGTAGTGTGCATCTTTCCTGAATAATTAAGGATACACTTGTTTTTATAGGTACAGGTAAAGTGCTATGGGTGATAACTAAATTTATTTTAGTTTGGTAAAAGAAACAGCCAGATTGGCAATATATATTCTCGCTGTTTAATACATTTTTTAACAGGCAAAATGGTAAAATATCTTCAGAAGAATGAGTACTGTTTTGAGTTTTACTGCTCTATAATTTTATAAACTGTAAACTTTAAAATCTGTGAAAGAGATTGAAGAGGAAAGTTTCAATATTTCTAGGGAAAAATACACCCATTTTAGTAGTTGTGTTAGGCAGGGTTCAATAAAGAAGCAGAACCAGTGACATAGATATATGATAGGTAGATAGATAGAAAGAAATATAGAAAGAAAAATTTATATCAAGGAAATGACTCACACAGTGTAGAAGTGGAAAATCCAGTTGACTCAAGTTCGTAGACCCAATGCTAAGCTAGAGACTTTTGATTACTCATATCGTTGCAAGTGATGATGATGAACCAGGAAGTAGGAAGATGAAGTAATCACAGTCTGTTGGATGTCAGCAGGTCAGGCTTGTGCTTGCAGAGGCAAGTAAATCCAAAGTTGGTAGATCAGATAAGAGATCAAATGGCACATCACTCATAGCTCCTGGGATCATCAGGCAATATGGCAGACCCTTGCCTAAAGTCCAAAGAACCCAAGAGCAACAGATAAAATGCAAGATGTAGGCTCAGCAGAAAAAATGAATGTGCTTAGCATAGCTTCTATTTATATATCAAGTAGACTATACCCCTGAGGAAACAACATTTGGTCCTGTAACCCAAGTCAGGGGTTGCAATCTACTCTCATCTCATAGCTACTTTGCTGCTCACTGCAGATCTCATAATAGAGTTGATTACATTATGTTAGGTAACATGGAAAAGCCTTACTGCCAAATCATGGTGCAGCCAAGTCGACACAAAACCTAACAGTAGTCATAGTCCTTGAAGATTTTCCTTGAAGATTTTCAGGACACAAGAAAACAGATGCACTACAATGTTCCAAACACTATTATAAATAATCTACATATATCATCACAATTTATTCTCACAATAATTTTTTAGGGCAGTGGGCTTTTCTTGTTACTGGATGTAATCAAGTTGGCTCTGATTTGTAAAGACCCTGTGTACTGTCAGCCCTGTGGACCAATGGGTTTTATGTCCATGAACTCTAGAAATCAGTGATCAATCACATAAAGCAAAAGAAATAAAAAGGAGGAGCAGAAAAATAAAAACAAATAAATGATCAAAACAATCCCTCAAAAGCTAAGAGGGAGTTTAAAGTTCTATGCTTATTAGTAGTAGTATTTATGCTATATTATATAAGTAAGCTAGTGATGATTTGAAGAATACAGGAAGATGTGCATGGGTTATATGTAAGCACTATGCCATTTTATATCAGGAACTTGAACAGCCACAGCTTTTTGCATCTGCAGGTATACTGTAACCAATCCATGGAGGGGGAGGACACGGAATGAGAACTGGACAACAGAAGGACACATTTCTGGGTCCTGCACTATTCCTACATCACTGCTATGTTTGACCCCATTGTTTCTGCCATTGTGACAGTCCATCTTGCTGAGGGACTACCTCTGTTTTGCTGCATCTCTACTTTACCACGCATGATACCCTTCTCCAGGGACTGGTCTCTCTTGAAAACATGTCTAGGACGAGTCAACCAGGGTGCCCTATAGCACTGAGGAAACACACAACATTCCTCTAGTGCTTTAATGCTTCCTCCCTTCCCACTGTCATGACCCCAACTCTACCTACTAATCTGGCTAGACCAGAGTGTGTTCACTGGTATAGATAAGTGTTTTCAAGACATGGAATCCAGGACAGATAAATCTCACAGAGACATTAATGGGAGTATCAATACCATGAGGCTAGGGGGAAGGTTGGGGGAGAATGGGGAGAAAGGGGAATAATCACAACAATCAACATATAACACCCCCCGGGGGTGGGGATAAACAACAGAAACATGGGTAGTAGATGGTGTAAGATATGAAAAGAATAATAATTTATAATTTATGAAAGGGTTCACCGGGGTTGAAGGTTGGGGGAGGAAGAGAAAGAAAACTAGCTGATACCAAGAGCTCAAGTAGAAAGAAAATGTTTTGAAAATGTTGATGGCAACATATGTACAAAATGCTTGATACAATTGATGTATGGTTTGCTATAAGAGCTGTAAGAGAACCCAATAGAGTGATAAAAAAAGAAGAGTAACCTTGAAAAAAACAAAGTACATGAGACAAAGTCTAGCCATCCTTGACTCAAAGGAGCATTCTGGCTGTACTTCTTCCAAGACAGATTTATTGGTTCTTTTGGCAGTCGATGATTCTTTCAGTCTTCTTTGGTGGGGTTGGTAGTGGATCCAGGTAAAATAAAATCTATTACAATTTCCCTATTTTCTTGTGATGGTTTGTGTGCCCATCAATATTTTGCCCACATTATTTTCAATATTGCCCCTTGAGGCTTGAGTATTTTTTTCTGCTTCAGAAAATCTGAATGAATGTTTCTTTACCCTTGATTTCTATATACAGCTCTTTAACATTTTGCTATAATACTCTGCTTTTTCTTTTGTATTTTCTCTTTGGAATCTCTGTTTAGCTCATGTCCTCCAGTTAGTTTAGCGAGTCTATAGCCAGGAGCAAGTATGGAGGCATTTTCTTAACTTCCATTTGTTCTTTTCTTTCTTTGCTCGTTAGTGATTATTTCCTTCCTTTCTGTAGTATGTCCTCAATGTTTATTTGGTCATCAGTCAAGATTACTCATCATGTCAGAGTTATTTTGTGTCTGGACATGAAATTCAGGTAGGATATATTAAGGGCTCTGTTTGGTTATCTAGATTTATTTTGATTTTCATTAGCTTCAACTAGAACTTGCATGTGAACTATGTGTGGTCTCTGTTGTAGTAGGCCTTTGGCTTTGTTTGGACGGATGTATTAAGATTTTCTATGGTCTCTTGTGACAGATAGAACTGATTTTATTTTGTGTATTCCATGTGTATCTGGTGTGGTCCATATGTATGGTCATCACTCATGTATTTGAAAAGAAGTTTCCAATGTTTTATGTCATTCATTTTGAAAAAATCCTATCATGCAATTTCTGGCCTTGTTCCTACCACTAACATGATGTTTGCTACTTACTGATCTTTTTATTTCCACTTTTTCATTCCAGCCATCAATGATTATTAATGCATCTTGATTGCATGTTTGATTAATTTCAGACGGCAGAACTTGATAAAAACTTCCAGCTGCTTCACCTTTAACATTAGTGGTCGGCGCATTCATTTGAGTAGTGGTATCTTACCTCATTGCCTGCAGGTGTATGAGCATTGTCCTGTGACTACCATGGCTGTACTTCAAACAGATCTTGACGTGTTCAGTTTGTCCATGATTGTGGTACAATTCTGCTTCAATTTTGCATCCCAGGCACAGTAGACCATGAGACTGTATGATTGAAAATACTCATTATCAGTTCATTTAAGCTTAGACTATTGATCGTTAAGAATGCTCTTTTATCTTTTGACAAGTTCTAGTTTTCCCGGATTCATACATTCTATTTCCCACCTTCCAATTGCTCATGGATTTTAGAAGAGATTTTTTTGTTATTTTGAGTTGTGCCACATCAGGGAATGGCCCCAAGGCTGTCCTCCATCCTATTGTTTGTTATGTGTGGCTGAGCTGTGAGGAAGCATCTCTTCCCCAGTTACATGGTGAATGCTTTTCAACCTGAGAAATGTATCTTCTGACAAAACATCAGACAATGCTGTACTGCTTATTATATGTTTCAATTGGTCACATTTTCAGAGTAGACCATTATATCTTACTTCCTCGTCTGTCTCAGTCTAGAAGCTCTATTGAAACCTTCCACCATGTATGATCCAATTGGCAGTAGAAATAAAAGTGGCATAGCTGTCAGAATCCCAACAACAATGATATTTTGGGACTCCAAAGTGACCAAAGGAACATATTTTAAAGACGTTTTAGGAAAATAAAATATTGCATGAGCTAGCCAGACAAGCTGGATTATATGATTGGAAGATTGAAAATGAGGAGGAATTGAAGCACTTGCTGATAAAAATTAAGGACTGTAGCCTTCATTACGGATTGCAATTCAATGTAAGGCAGACCAAAATCCTCACAGCTGGATGAATTGTTAACATCATGGTAAATGGGGGAAAGGTCAAAGTTGCCGAGGATTGATTTGACTTTGATCCATAATCAGTTCTCATGGCAGCAGCAATCAAGAAATCAAAAGATGTGTTACACAAGGCAAATCTGCTACACAGACCTCTTTAGAATATTGAACAACAAGGATGTTACTTTGAGGACTGACCCAAGCCATGATTGTCCATTGCCTCATATGCATGTGAGAGTTGGACAATGAATAAGGAAGCCCATAGAAGAGCAGATGCATTTGAAATATGGTACTTAAGAATACTGCTGAAAGTGTCATGGACTCCAAGCCAGTTAAACAGATCAGTCTTGGAAGAAGTAAGGCCAGAGTGCTCCTGAGAGGCAAAGATGGCAAGTCAAGTCTTGCAAACTGTGGCCATGTTGTCAGAAGAGGTACATCCCTGGAGAAGAACATCTTTTTTAGTAAAGTAGAGGGGTGGCTAGAAAGAGGAAGACCTTTAAGAAGATGGCGTGACGCAGTGGCGGAGTCAATGCGCTCAGGCAGAGGAACAATGGTGAGGATGACGCAGGACCTTGCAGTGCCTCATTCTGTTGCTCTGGGTTGGAGCTGACTTGATGTCACCTAATGGCAACATTAGCAAGTTAAAGGCTAAACAATCTATCAGTAATTTATTTTCCAATAGCATTATTCACCTGTTCATTCTTTGTGGCTGTAAAAAGCTTTCTTGAATAATCGTTTTTTTGCACTGGAAAATCTTTCGCCATATACCCTCAGCCTTGATTTTGCTCTTTCAGTCTTTTTTATTCCTCAAACTGCAGAATATTGAAAGAGAGTACAATTCAATCCTCGTGGATACTGTGGTACTAATGTTTTCTGCCATGGTGACACACCTGTGAAAAGATATGGGTAATGTCTAACCTGTCAATCAAGTCATAGACTAATGATTTCTCTTTGACAATGTGTTCTATTTATAAGAGACCCTGTGGATACCACATCCCTCTCTCTTGCCCATCTCCTTCCTGCTTCTGAGGCTGGTGGCCCATGTAAATGTTAATGTAACACTATTAGGATACAGGTTCTGTATCATTCATTTCATCTATTTAAAGTGTATGATAAAATGTATTTTAGTATATCGAAAAGTTATGCAGATGTTGTCATGGTAAAGTTTATCATATTTTCAGCCAATGCAGAAGTCATTTTCCATTTTGCCCAAGCATTTTCTCCTCACCTCAGGCAACTACCTATCTGTTCCTTAATTTTTTATGAGATTTTCCCATTTTAGATATTTCATATAGACATACATTTTTGGTGTCTGACTTCTTTCATTTAACATAAAGTTTATGATTCCCCCATGTGTAGCAAGAATGAGTACTTGATTATTTTTTATTGCTAAATAATATTCTGCACTGTGGACATAGCATATTTTATCTGTCCATACCTTTGGGGATAGGTATTTTGGCTATTTCCACTCTTTTTGGTGCTATCAACGATGCTGCCTCAACACTTCTGCACACATTTTGTGTGGAAATCCATTTCTTTCTCTTGGTCTATAGCTGGAGGTCGACTTTCTGGGAAACATGATCGCTCTATCTTGAACGTTTTTTGAAGAACTCCGAGGATGTTTCTAAATTGGTTTCAACATTTTCCGTTCTCCTCAGCAGTGTATGTATGAGAGCCAAATTTCTTCCCATCTTTGCCAACACTGATTACCTACCCTTTCTATTATAGAGCTTCTGTTTAGTGGGAAAGGGTCCTGCTAACCTCAGGGTCAGTTGTTTGAAACCACCAGCTGCTTTATGAGGGAAAGATGAGGCTTTCTACTTCCGTAAAGATTTACAATCCGAGGGACCCACAGGGAAGTTTCACCCTATCCTTTAGGGTCACCATGAGTTGGAATCTCCTAGATGGCAGTGGAGGAGTTGTGAAATGGAATGTGATTTACATATATCCCTGATGACTCATGATTTGGAGAATATTTTCATGTAATTATTAACCTTTTTGTATGCTCATTTAAGAAGTACCTATTCAAATACGGTTTGTTTTAAAATTAGGTTATTTTTCATTTTTACCAAGAACTTGTAATAGTTTTGGCATACTCTAGTTACAAATTCCTTATCAGATACAGGATTTGCAAATATGTTCTTCTGTCCTGTGGGTTATATTTTCATTTATTTGGTGGCACCCTTTAAAAATAACATTTTTTTAAAGTTTGATCAGGCCTAATTTTATCTATATTTTTATTTTGTTGTTTTTGCTTTTATTACTGTAGTGATAAAGCTTTGCCTAATTCAAGTACACTATTAGGATTTACTCCTTTTTATTTTCCAAGAGATTTATACTTTTAGCTCCTACATATAATTCATTTTGAATTTTTGGTACAGACAGTCTACAAATTGTCATAAACATACAGAAAAATTTAATCCAGGGCTTTAAACTTGCTTTGTCATTGCTGTAGGAGTTAAACAGGAAAAGATCAGACTTTTTATAGCATGCATGACTAGTCAAGGTGACCAGAACAGGAAACATTACAGGTGGAAGCCCTGGAGTGGGAGACTTGGAAGAGGTATAGGGAGGCCTTCTAGAAGAGAACCACACATAGGAAGCATCACTGTCTATTGAGATCTTTGAGTAGGGCACTGCCTTGTTTGAAGCTCTGCTTCAGTGTCATGTCAATACCATCACTTTGAAATCATTGGACCAACCTCTAAGCACAGTACATTCATTACCACAATCACCTTCAGTTGCTATGAATGCAGCTTTTAAAATATTGAAAATGCTTCTAGCTTTTCCTTGCTCTAAGGTTGAATAAGAACTATATACACCTGTTTCAACTGACCTACAAATTCTAAAAGAAGCAATATTAATGGGGTTGCCTGTATACCGCGAGAAAGTGATCCAACTTCATTCTTTTGCACGTGAATATTCAGTTTTTTAAGGATTGATTTTTTTATTATTCTGTTTCCCCATTGGATTTTGCACTCTTGTTGGAAAATAAAAAAAAATATAAAAGTAAATGTGATTTTTAATTTATCCATATATATATTTGACTATCCTTTTGAGTATGCCACAGATGTGCTAATTAGTGAAACTTGGAACTACATCTCAGTTATCTACTGCTGTCATAATAAAAAATATAAGTGTGTAGCTTTAAAGAGTAGCAATTTATTTTCTCACTATTCCAGAGGTGAAAAATCTAAATTAAGTTCCTGGTTGATGACTTCTGTAGGCCTCCCTTCTGACTTCTGGTAACTGCCAGCATTCTCTGGTTTTCCTGTGTGCTTCCAATGCATCTGTGCTTCATTCCTTTCTATTTGTGCTCCTGGCTATTCTGTTTGTTATGTAAAACATGACTCCAATGTGATTAGGCTTAGGATCCATGCTATTCTGATATAATCTCACTGACGTAATAAAAGAAAACCTCCTTTTGATGATAGACAATTAGCTGGTGAACAGATTGAATGATGGAATTTTGCAAAACCATCAATTTCTTCATTTCCAGCAACTTAAATGGTTATTATTCATGTAGGCCTCACCAGATGGAATACACAGGTATCAAATTAACTACATCTGTGGGAAGAGATAATGGATTAAGCTTAATATGAACAGCCAAGATGAGAACAAGTGCTAACTGTATTTATATGTTAGCTCACATTGGCATTGAAAAAACAATGAAAACAAGTCCATGACAGCCAAAATTCAACTGTGAGTATATCCCACCTGAATTTAGGGACCATCTCTAATACAGAATTGACTCATTGAACACTAATGACCTGGTAAACTGTGGGATGGCATCAACAACATCAAACATGAAGAAAGCAAATTTCATTAAAAAGACAGGATAAAGAGAAAAGATCAAAGTGGATGTCAGAAGGGGCTCTGGGACTGGCTCCTGATAGAAGAGTCTCACTCTCAAACTCACTACCATCGAGTCAATGCTGACTCATAGCAATCCCTGTGGATTTCTGAGACTGTAACTATTTATGGGAGTAGAAAGCCCAGTCTTTTTCCTTTGGATCTGCTGGTTACTTTGAACTCTCAACCATGTAGATTACAGCCCATTGCGTAATCACTACACCACCAATGCTCCATTGATAAGAGAATACAAAGTATTATAATTAAATGAGCAAAGACAAGAAATTAGAAAACAAAATGGAAAAATATGCTTAGCATATCTCTATGAAATGGAAAAAACTCACGTCTTGAGTTTTAATATTAAAATATTCTATGGGGGGAAAAAACATCAAAAGAATGAGGAAGGCTCAAGTACTCCCTCAATGCAAGAATGCTTTGTTCTATGAAACAGGCATTTCATGATGCTCACCTTCCCAACATGACCACTAAAGACAAAGTGGTGCATAAGCAAATGTGAAGAAAGCTGACGGAGCCCAGCTATAAAAAAATATAGCATTTGGGGTCTTAAAGACTTGAAGGTAAACAAATGGCCATCTAGCTGAGAAGCAACAAAGCCCACATGGAAGAAACATACCAGTCTGTGTAATCACAAGGTGTCAAAGGGAACAGTTATCAGGCATGCATCAAAGAACAAAAAAATCAAATCATTGTGAATGTGGGGAGTGCAGTTTGGGGACCCAAGACCCATCTGTAGGCAACTGGACATCCCCTTATAGAAGGGTTGCAGGGAGGAGGCAAGCCAGTCAGGGTGCAGTGTAGCAAGGATGAAACATACAACTTTCCTTTAGTTCCTAAGTGCTTCCTTCCCCCCCTACCCTCCACTATCATGATCCCTATTCTACCTTACAAACCTGGCTAGACCAGAGGATGTACACTGGTACTGATAGGAACTGGAAACACAGGGAATCCAGGACAATGATCCCTTCAGGACCAGTAGTGAGAGTGGCTATACGGGGACGGTGGAGGGAGGGTGGGGTAGAAAGGGGGAACCAATTACAAGGATCTATATATAACCTCCTCCCTGGGGGACAGATAACAGAAAAGTGGGTGAAGGGAGACATTGGACAGTGTAAGATAAGACAAAATAATAATAATTTATAAATTATCAAGGGTTCATGAGGGAGTGGGGAGCAGGGAGGGAGGGGAAAATGAGGAGCTGAAACCAAGGACTCAAGCAGAAACCAGATATTTTGAGAATGATGATGGCAACAAATGTACAAATGTACTTGACACAATGGATGTATGTGTGTATTGTGATAAAAGCTGTAGGATTCCCCCAATAAAATGGTTTTATAAAAAATGTGGAAGGAATACACATTTAATGTATCAAGAAGAACTGGTCAATATTAAACCATTTCAATGATACTGAAGGAAACAGTCCAAGTTCTACTGAAGGCATTAGCCAAAAACAAAGATCCAGGAATTGATGGAATATTGAAACAAATGTCTCAACAAACTAAAGAAGCACTGGAATCAATCTCTGGCCTATGCCAAGAAATCTGAAAAACAGTGTCTTAGACAAGTTATGGGAAGAGATCTGTATTTGTGTCCATTCCAAAGAAAGGTTATTTAGCAGAATGCACAAATCAGTGAACAATATCATTAACAGTTGTAGAAAAGCATTGTGAGGGAGCTACCAGAAATTCAAGTCCATTCAAAAGAGGACCTGGACTTAGGGATATCATTGCTAACAGCAGATGGATTTGATTGAATGAAGAGATCAGCAAAAATTTTAACTTATATTTTATTGACTATACAATAGTGCATCATAACAAACTGGATGGATTGTAACAATCTATGGATAATATTTCCAAGAATAGAAATTCCATAGCACTTCAACACGCTTCTGTATAATCTGCAAATTGACCAAGAGACAATTGTTTGAATAGAACAAGGATATATTATGTGTTTTAATATCAGGAAAAGTATGCGCGAGGGTTATATACTATGAGAATTTCTGTTTGCTGTTAAGTTGGCTGGGGCAGGATCCTCCCATGATGTGATAACATAATGTAATAACCTTCCTGATGGAGTCTTACGTGAACAGCCAAGCAGTTGTGGGAAGAATAAAGTAAACTTTTTCCCCATTAATTAAGCTTAAGATCTGACCCATGAGCTTGAACTGCACAGGACCTACCTGCTTCTATAACTGTATGAGCCACCTTCTTGATATAAATTTCTTTTTTTATATACACAAAAATAAGCATCATTGGTTTTGCTTCTCTGATTTATATCCCATCACTGTACCTATTCAACCAAGAAGCTGGATGATATGAAAAAGAATGAGACACCTAGATCGGAGGAACACTTATTAACAACCTTTGAGATGTAGATGACAAAACCTTGCTTGCTGAACTAAAAGAGGACTTGAAGTACTTGCTGATAAGGCTCAAGGACTGGATCCTTCAGTACAGAATTTAATTCTATGTAAATAATACCCAAATCCTCACAATGGCAGCAATAGACAATACTATGATAAAGGAGGAAAGATTGAAGCTGTCAAACATTTCCTATTGCTTGGATCTACAATCAATATCCATGAAAGCAGCACTCAGGAGATCCAATTGTGTATTGCATTGGGAAACTCTGCTGCCCAAGAGCTCTTTAAAGTGTCGAGAAGCTAGGATGTCACCTGGTGGAGTAAGGTGTACCTTCCTCAAGCCGTGGTTTTTTCGGTTGCCTCATGTGCATGTGAAATAAGAAAGGCTGAAGAAGAATTGATATATTTCAATTATGGTGGTGGTGAAGAATATTAAAGTACTATTGTCTTTCTGAAGAGCGAATAACTCTGTCTTAAATCAGAATGCTCCTTGCAATCAATGCTAAGACTCTGTCTCACATCCCGTGCACATGCTATCAGGAGAGACCAGTCCCTGGAGAAGGATGTCGTGCTGGTTACAGAGGAGGAGCAGTGGGAGAAAGGAAAACCCGGGAAATGGATAGACACGGTGGCTGAAGGAATGCACTCAGATGTAGGAGCAAGTGTGAGGTTGGGGAGGACCGGATCATCGAATGCACTGTTGTATGTGGGTCATTAGAAGTTGGACAACCTCACTGCACATAACAAGCTAACGACATCATCTCCTCCCAAGGAAAGCCTGCCTATCTACTTTTGAAAAATCATTGAGGGTAAACTCTTCGACACACAATCATATATGTACTCACTAAAATGACAATGAGTCAGCACTAATTTATGTTAATTAGTTAGGTTAGGTTTATATATAATTATTTTTATGGGTTTTTTTTTTTTTGCTCGGGGTTCCATAGAACTGCTCAAGCTGCCATATCAGAAATGGAATTTCTGAACTAGATTTTCAGTCCTTAATGAAAGTTTATCAATGATTCTGAATCTGATAATAGCCTGGTGTGGTAATAATTTCTTTCAGAAGAATTTACACTAGACTAGTCCAAATGAGGTGGAAATCATTGGTGTGCCTAATAGCCAACTCTTCTGAGATGCTGATCTATTCCATTTTCCTCCGCCTCCTCCTTTGAATAATTCCTTAATGTCCCTGGGGCCTCCCATTTGCTGCAATGCCCACAGAGCCTTTTAGATCTTTGAGCACGTGTCTCATGTGGTTGGTGGGTGGCATTTAGTCCAAATCTGAAGGTCAGGCAGTAGTGAGCCACAGGCAGGGTCCAGAGCCAGAAACCAAAGATGTCCAAAACTCACCACAGGTTTCTTGCTTCTACCAAAGCTCAGCCAGCAAATAAAGGTCTGATTTTGCAGGTGAGGCTATGTGTGTTATAACTGTATGATGGAACCAGTATCCCTATAATGCCGAGTGTGACATTTTCGTAACCTTTAATTAAATGTATATATATATAGATAGATAGATAGATAGATAGATAGATAGATAGATAGATAAACTATGAAAGTAAAGAATAAAAACAAAATTTTTTCCTGAAATTAAAAATTCTTGTGTTTTATGGTTAAATATCCAAGGAAAACAAAGGATGTTTTTAAAATCACACTCTCCATCAAGGTAGAGTAGGGCTCAAGGAAACCAAGGGCATGGCTTGATTCAGCCCTTCAACAAAAAGCCAAGTCTAACTCCCACTATAGTACTGCCCCCTGGTAGAGAGAAGACCTCCAACAAGGGACCATGACCACAGGCATATAAAGTCCAGAAGTGGGAATCGTGGCTAGAAGTTACCATCTTAATTGACTACAACTCACCCTGTTTGGTGGGGACTTGGACTCAGTAACCTTATAGGTTATTTATTTCCATACTAAGGAAACCATGGGGAGAACTAGCACCCAGGCAAACAACACAACAACAACAGCAAAAGGAAGCAATATTGAACCCTACCTACCTAATTACTCTTAATCTCAGCACACCTTCACACTTTTGGGGGTACTTGCTTTCAGTTTGATGAGCTTACATGTTGCTCTTTAATTAGACAGGAATCCCTCATGAGTAGTGGAAACATGAACATTAATCTCCATGCTATGTAAAGGACTAGTATATATTTAAATATGCTTACAGGAATGCCAAGGAAACAAAAGATGTGGATTCATACCCTGTACTAAAGTCGAGTCTTTTTTTAAAGATAATTTTATTGGGGGCTCTTATAGTTCTTATAACAATCCGTACATCGATTGTATCAAGCATATTTGTACATCATTCTTTTCTAAACATTTTCTATTTGAGCCCTTGGTATGAGTTCTGCTTCGCACCCCCCACCCTTGTGACCGCTTGATAAATTATAGATTATAAGTATTTTTATACCTTACAATGACCAATATTTCCCTTCCCCACTGTTTCTGTTGTTCCTCCCGCTCTGGGGGTGGAGGGGGTGATTTTATGTCAATCATTGTGATCCATATTAATCCCACCCTTTTAGGCATGAACTGGGACCTGGAGACTTAGGGATGAAAGAGTTAGATTCTTTTTTGGCAGTAGCTGGTCATTTCCAGATGAGAATGTCTACCATTGTTATTGCTTGGCATTTTAAGACACGATGTATTTTTCAGATGAAAACACCTAAATTTTTAGCTATTGTCAGTAAACTTTAAAAAATAAATAAAACTTTCCAAATGCTTGAGGTTTAGCACAGCATGCTTGTCTTTTTGTCTGCCCAGGAGATAAGTTGAAGATGTAATTTAATAATATGTCTTCCTCAAAGGAGGGAAATCATCTTTCAGTGGGCAACAAGTGGATAGCTTGCATGAACTCAGGAAGCCTCTATAAACCGGGGTGGGAAGATAGGCTCCCTATTGGGCCACTAAGCACAAGGTCAACCGTAGAACCCACTGCTGCTAGGGGCAACCAGGAGCCTTTCTGCTCCTGTCAAGATCTGTGACCTCAGAACCCCCAGGGGCAAGTCTACTCTGTTGTTAGGGTTGCTCTGGATTGGAATTGACTTCAGGGTAGTGAGGTTTGAGGTTGTTTTGGAAACTGGGGTGGAAAGCTGTACAGAACTGAAGGATTGTCTTACGTTTTTCTAAATTAGGTTGTTACAGGCTTGATTTGAATACTAAAAATGAACTTTATGATACAAGTAATTCTATTGTGCTTTCTTGGACAATCATTTATAATACACTAAATTCAATATTGTGGATAAAATATCTGAATAAAAATATACTCAATGTTGAGCTTCTTTTCTTGGTCAAAATCTCCCCCATTCTACTGTTGCATTGTATATGTTTTGAATGAATTGACTAGTAGGCATTTTTTCATAGTTCTTTTGGGATGTAATATAAGAATTTATTATTATCAGTTGTTATGAGAAAAACATATAATTCTGAACTAATGACCTGAGAGCTAAAGAATAAATAGCTACATTATAAAAAACAAGTTCCCAAGGACATAATTATGTTATTACTTGCAAACAGAGAGTTTCTGGTTCATTAAGTTAGAAAGGGGAAAAAAGTATAAATGATAAAGGTGAAAAATTTATTTTTTCATTGTTCATGTCTTTTTCCCCCTTGACCAATAAAAAATAAGCAGGAGGTTTTTTACACTAAATGAAAATGTAAATGGTGAAGCTTTCTTAAAGCCAGCTTCATGTGTCTGTTCCCATAGTTTGATTATGTGGAATTTGACCTTTATTTAAAGAGCATCTCTGTTGAATGATAATTGATGGTGCTTTGAGTGAGAGTTTATGACAGTACTTCTACTTATTAAAAATATTTTCCTTAAGGTGAAGATGTTTCTCTTTAACTTTTGTCCTAGCTTAACCTTTGGAAAGATCGTGTGAGCTCAGTTGCATTTATAGATTTAATTAGCATATTGTAGGCTTTTCCTGGTCATTAATAAAGATTTGGGGGATGACTAGATTTAGTCCTAATCCTGATAACTCACCAGTTTATTTCACTTGGGAAGTCATTCATTCATCCTTTTTATATTGCTGGGTTTGAGCTTTATTTAATTATAGTAATTCAAACCCATTAAAATTTAAAAATTTTCTTTATATAAAGGTAGTCTCCTAATTACTAATTTACCGGCATTACTTGTGACCCTATTAGAAAACAACAGTGCTTTGTTTTACTTATTCAAGCACGTACCCCCTGTTGGGTTTTGTAGTCTTATGAGGTTAAACCCAATGGTAAGATAATGACTGACTAAAAGTAATAATATAAAAAAAAAAAGATTCCAAGGCAATCAGCCCATACTGCTGCCTATAATTTAGAACACATGAACCTTCTGTAAGGTTGAGGTATCGATGAGCATAGTAATTTATCTAATTCTTTTGCTGTGTGACTTCTCTAAGCATATCTTATTTGATACTACACAGGCAAGAAGGGAATTTATAGTGTAGTTAACCTATCCATATGCTTCCTGTGCAGTATCAAATTAACTCTCTATTAATATCTGCTTGACTCTACCCTGAAACACACACTCCATTATGTATTTTCAAATATTTCTGAATTAAGCTTGTATATAACCTTATCTGGTTAATTCCTTAAGCCACTTGACATTGGAAGGAAGAAAGGTAGTAGAGGGAATAAAAGTCAGATTGTGCACAATTCCTCTCTACAGCCCTTAATAGCTGTAGACTTCCTAGCTGTATCCTTGCGGAAGTTGCTTAGGCTCTTTGTTCCTCTCTAAAATGGGAATTAAAATAAGAGTTGCTGTTATTTCCCATTGAGTCAAGGTATAACAGAATGATACGTAAACATGAACGATTGAAGCAGTTCCGGGTTTTATGCCATCTTCTTGATCATTGATATATCTGAGCTCATTGATTAGCAATTGTGTCAATTCTTTCTGTGTTGGTTTCCCTTGTTTCAGTGACCCTCTGTTTACCACACATGACTTCCTTTGGCAGAAACTAGTCTTTTGATATTGTTATGTCGGCAGTGAGCAAGCTATGTGCTATGTGGCCATTAGTCATTAGAGAGCTGAGAATCAAAATAATGAGATCTATCTCCCACAAGCAATTATAGCAAAGTTCAAAACGAAAAGCAACAAGTACTGGTCAGAGTACGGGGAGATTGGAGCTCCTCACAGCCTGGTGGTGAGACTATACAATGGTGCGAGCACTGTGGAAAAGGTCTGAATTTTCCTTCAAAAGAAGTAGAAATATCAGATGATCTAGCAATCTTGCCACTAGATTTATATACCGGAGACATGAATTGATATATGCATGCTAATACTCACTGTGTTATTCACAGTAGCAAAGATGGAAACAACCTAAGTGCCCCTTAATGGATGAATGGATAAACAATTGTGATACGTACACACAACTCTAAGATTGATGAATCCATGAAACACCTCATAACACACATCAACCTGGAGGACATCATTCACCAAAGGACAAATATTGTATAAGACCACTATTATAAAATTTCAGGAAAAAGTTTCTACACAGAAAGAAACGTTCTTTAATAATTACCAGGGATGGAAAAAGGAAGGAGGGAAATCACTAGAAAGTAGACATGTATTAACTTTGGTTAAGTAATAGGTGATAAATTTTGTATTGTTATACTTTGCAATTCTCAACAGAACTGGGTTTGTTTTCTACAATTAGAGTTATTATGAGAGTTAAACAAGTTAATATGAGTCAGTCACTCACTTAAAATACTGTCTAATGGAAAATAAGCACTCCATAATTATTATTGTGCCTTGTAGACTTATTCTTATGTCACATCAAAGTAGATGCTTCCCTGTTCATTTGTCACCCATTTCTCCATTGTGTCTCTCGTGGTAATTCAACTTTATTCATCATGGACAGTTTCAGGCTGTTGAAAGAGGTCTGTAATTCTACCCCTATTCTCCTACCCTCCGGACTCTCCAGGTTTAATCCAGTCATACGACTTGTCATGTAAGTGTTTCACATTATAGATTGTTGGAAAGAACTCCTTAGAAATCAGAATCCATCAAGCTTTCAACTATGATTGTCACTTTTAGGTCATTATGTGGTTTCAAAATTTGTATGGACTAACGGGATGTTGGACATCTCCACAGCTTAAATCCTAATGGATCCTTACATGCGTACTTCACAGCCTACCTCTTCTGGTTGCTTTTGGCCTTGCCACCCCTGCCTTGGATGGTACTGTATTCACTTTTCACATACATGTTTTTGAGAGTAAGCTGATATCTGACATGACTTGACTTTTTTTGTAACATTTTTTTTCCCTTTTAGAGGGGCCAGAAATACATTTACCTCTCTACAGTCATGTTAATACTGCCAACTAAGCTGTATGGAGCATCCATTATATGCTATCACATGTATCGACTTAATCTTCATAACCACTCTACAACATACATATAATGTACATATATATAAAGATAATTTTAATATATATATACTATACATATACAACATAGCTACTAAATATGGGAACTAAGACATAGAGAGAGAAAGTAGCAGCAATAAGAGGTGGATTCAGTTTCCGTTCTGGGCGGCCTGACTCTAGGATCCAGAGATGCAGCTTTGTCTATTTACTTGGCACAGCTACTGGGTGCCGTTGTACCATTAGGAGGCGGTCTCATGCAGGGTTAAGTGTATCTCAGATTGTTGCTTCATGTTTGTAAGTGGGAGCAAGCAGGACATGTTACTGGCACTCCGATGTTATGCCTTCACGGCGTCTGTAAAGCACAGAAGTGTACATATGACACAGATTTAATCAAGGAACTAATAGAAATTATTTAAACCAGTAAATTATATACACTTAGTGATTGTGAAGGGGTGAGGATATTCATGGCTGTTACTAATCTCTGAAATGAGAAAAATTCAAAATGAATAAAGAAGCATCAAAATGCTATGTTATTGTTAGATATTTATACTTTACAAGAGGGCTCTGAACTTAGTAAAAAAAAAAAATGATGGCCAAATTGTATCTATTGAACAAGGGCTGTGTTATGCTGGGCTTCTTTCTCCTTGACTTTCGCGGCTATTTTGTTTAGTTTCTCAATTGGTACTGCTCCTTTCCCCAAATAACTGGCTTTACTTCTATGTAACTGAAGTTACGGCATGTCGTCATTTTGGTGGAAAGAGATAATTTGTTGTTTGGATGAAGGAGGAATAAAGCCGCTTGATAATAGCTTTTCAGATTACCTGGGAAAGGCAGTCCTCAGAATACGAACACCAACTTACTGTGCAACCTGCAGTCACTAACAGACTATAAAGCCAGTGGATTTAAATTTTTGACTTACATACAATAGTTCTTGGTGACAAATGGCCACTGCTTTGTGATGCTCATCAGAGCATTCTTTGTTTTATTAATTTACTAATATGTTCAAGATGTTGTAGTGTATCTGGAAAGTTTCTTTTGTGTTTCTATATAAGAATACAATCATTTAAAGTACTAATGTTTGATGATAAATGAACATAACTTTTATATAACTTAGACTTAAAGAGATTTAGGAGCAGAACTTGGTTCAAACAGTACATTTTTGCTCGCCTCACCCCTACTCCCATAATGACTGATTTTCACTTTCCAGCAAAACCTCTTCTAATGAGTATCTCTGGATAAGACACTCCATCATTGCTGCACGCAAGGTGGTGACATCCAGCTGGACAGCTAGGATGGGGGAAATGGCAGAAGGTGTTGGAAAAGTTTGATGAAAAGTACAGCTTCCTGTTAATCCTCCTGGAGGAGAATGTCTTAAAACTCTTAAAGTGGTTTCCTGTTGCAGGTAAACTCGTAAAATGTAAGTAGCACTGGGTTTTGATTGAATGAAGACAGATGTTACAGATGCAGTCTCATTTCCAGACAACCCGCAGCTATTTCGTTCCTCTGGCTGTCAGTGGGGCAAACACAGGACATGAGTGTTAGTTAAATATCAGCCCTAACATGTAGGTATAAGCAAGATAGTAAAGCCAATGCGTGTGACCAATAGAAAGGTAAGTTATTTTCGAGGCAATGCTTGAAATTTAAAAAAAGAAGTGGGTTTGGATGAGACTCCTCCCCATGTCTTCTATTTCATTTGTGGTTTTTTTAATACACATGGGTTAAATATAGTGTTAGACATACCTAACACATTCTTGTAAATACTAATGATGTGATGGGGTGGCCCAAATAAAGCTTTAGGTCGTTTTACAGTCGTGTCTTTTTACTCTTTGACATATGTGTAGGATAGCATTCCATCCCCACAAAGATCTTGTCATTTCTGAAGTGATTGTTGGTTGCCGTTCAGCCAGTTTGGGTTCAGGGGTCTTTACATGTGGGGTAGCCCTGCTCTACGGGGTTTACCGGCTTGTCTGTGGAGGGGCCTCTAACTGGGTTTAAAGCAGGGACTAAGACTAATTTCAAATGGCCTGTTCATGACCCATGAAAATAAGGACAGTATACAGATCGCAGAGCAACCAAATCTCTCAAGGTGTCAGATTTTGACCAGAGTGGAAATGGAACGCAATGGCCCACTCAGACCTCACAACTTTGAATGTCTGGGCTGGCTCCTGTCTGAGCTGGGCAAAGCCACCTTTCTTCAGTTCAGGTCAAAGCATTGGGCACAGAGGTATTTATTTGGCTGTTAAACAGTATGTATGCAACCCTTGTGTCTGTGAGCCTTGACCAAACTTTTCAAACTGGTTCAAAATCCTGGTTTGAGCTGCCAACCTTTGGTTAGTAGTTGAGCGCTTAATGATCGCACCACTCAGGCATGTGTCCCAATCACATTCATTTAGGAGACCTATGGAGGTACTTCTCATCCATAATGCCTTTTTTACTGTGATTGAAGTTCTATACTCAGGCTGAGGAAGATGACTCTATCTTTGAGCCATTTTGATAAAGATCGTCAGTGATATGTGCTAAAAGCATAAAGGCTATTTCTGCTCCATAAAAATAGGACAATTAGATTAGGGCAAATCTACCCCATCCACGTGGGTTTGCAGCCTCAGGAGGATGTGCTGCTTGTTCTTCTCTACTGCGTCATTCTTCAGGCTAGTGTTTGTCTGGCTCTCACCCCCAGTAGTCTATTCAAACTGCCTGGGAAAGGCAAAATGACCAAAGACAATAATTGCTTTCTCAGTCCTATCTAACTGCATCTCTGTGCTGCATTTGGATTATTGATCCTTTCTTTATTCTTGGGATTTTATTTCCTCTGACTGCACTATCTGTCGATTCTCCCTCTACCTTTTTGATGAATGCCTGTTGGCTGGCCACTCATGGATTGTGACTCATGTTTTTGCAACAGCAAACAAAACATTGCTTTCCGTTGTTTGCCTCTTCTTATTCATTCAGTATCAGTTGTTTGCGCGCCCACGTAAAAACTTGTCTGCGGACAATAAACACAGGAGGAGCCTTTTACATTCTTCCATGTTGCAGCTCTTCATAACGCTCCTTCAGGTTCACATATTTTAAAACACTTCTTCATCTAGTCACTGATTTTATTCCTCCTGCCACTTTCATCAGAGATTTGTTTCAAACCTCAAAGCTACAAAGCTGGTCATGTTGATCTTCTGCATCATTTCTTTGCTTCCCATTGCCCCTGAAATCAAATCCAAGCTCTTTCCGTGGAAGACACTGACCCCTGTGATGAACCATGGACATTCATTCCTTCAGCCTTGGACTCTCATGCTCCTGGCTTCCAAGTCCAGACTAAGATAGCAATCGATAGCTTGTTTCCCACAAAGACTGTGCCATTTCACCCACCGTGTCCTGGTTTGCCGCATTCCATCTGCTTAGCTTAACCCATTCCAACGTTCTCCAGTGGCTCTTACTCCTGCTTCATCTGTAGAGAAACTTCCTCAAGTGCTTCTGAAAAAATCCGCCATTGAAACCCATTAAACAAGGTTCTCCAACACATGGAGTTAGTTGTCTACTCAAGGCCTGATGCTAGCTTACTCAAGCATCATCTACTACAAGAAGCCTTTGTTCCACTCTCTTACGGGGCAGAGCTCAAACTTTATGTTTTCTTATCATGCTGGACATTTTTCACTTATGTACTTCAGCTATTTGATAATCATTTGAATAACAAGCAAGGGTTTGAATAGAATATTTGCTATTTCTTTATGTTGCTTAATTCTTCAATATTTATTTGCTTTTTAGGAAGCCTTTGCTCCCTCAAACCATCTGCCCCCAAGGTTAAAAATGCAATTTCAGTTCCATAGAAAATTATCCTAGTGAAAAATAGAAAATAATGAACAAGATGATGTGATATGGTAAGTGTGATGATAGAGCTATTAAGAGGGCAATATGGAGCTGTGAGATGCATCTATTTCACCCTTTTTGATTTTGTCTTGGCAAATCATGCTTGGGGTTTCTGGGATGGTGCAATCCCAGCATACCACCCTACCCCAGCATAGGGGTGTGTGGGGGGGGGGGAACCACTCGGTGTTTCTTGTTCTCCTCTTGGAGCATAATCTTCTGATGGCGATGGCAAAGAGATATCAGGAAAGCCTGGATGCTCAATCATATTTTTTCTTGCCTTCGGAAATTCACTGGCCAAGGCAAGTTCCAAATGAAGAGACAGCCACATATGGAGACGTCTGGGAGGTTGCTAACAAGAACCTTCTACATCTCCACAAGGGGCAAGCTGCACTCTCATGCATATTAATGCCTTTCACAAACCAGAAAGCCCTGCGTTTTATTTCTTCCCATATAACTAGATATGTAGCATGGTAGCTGGGTATGAACACAACAGTGGCTAATGACTGAACTATTAAAATAATATTTTTGAATTTGTGATAAAAAATGAAGAATATGTGAAGTGAAACATTTTGCATTAAGCTCTGTGTATGAACATAAAATACTATTTTCCTCCTCTGTTTCTCTCCTCTCTTAGGTTCTATTTTTATCATGTACTATGTCAACATAGTCAGGATGAGACAATTGTTGTTTTTCTACTGCATATCCTTTCTGTAGTTTTGGATTTAAGATTAACCCATAGGTAAAGGAGTTTCTTTTTGTAGAATAATAAGGCTATAATTGACAGGCAATTAATTCTAAGTCACAATTAATTCTGTGACTTACTGTGGTTAGGATTTACATATCAAATTGCTCAAATATTCCACAGAAAAGAGAGAGTTTTAATTAAAGAGACCATAAAGCTTGTCTCCTTCAACATCCCATCAGACTGGTGATTTTGTTAAGCACAGGGCCTGAGAGATTTTAGGCCATGATTAAATGTTACTGTCTTTCTTCTTCTTGCTTATAAAGAAACATAAGAGGTGAGTGCATTTTCATCTAGAGCAGCCGTTCTCAACCTGTGGGTCACGGCCCTTATGGGGATCGAATGACCCTTTCACAGGGGTCTGCCCGAATCATAACAGTAGCAAAATTACACGTACGAAGTAGCAAGGAAAATAATTTTATGGTTGGGGGGGTCATCACCACACGAGGAACTGTATGAAAGGGTCACAACATGAGGAAGTTTGAGAACCACTGACATAGAATAACTGAAAAAGTGAAGGCATTTTAATATAGAGTGTCTTTAATGTGTTGTACTGTGTATTGTGGCTTCTCACAGGCACAGGTAAACACAATGGACTTCGGATTTTCAGAACAATAATCTACACATCATGCACTCAATTTGGCCCTTTATAAAAAGACTCCCAAAGTGAATGCTTATCTTAGAATCCGTATTTTCCACAGTGGGAAGACTGCCCCGGGGGCACTGAAAGTGTCCAGAGGGCGGTGTGGGCTATAAAAGTAGATGGCTATACTTTGTTCTGGGTAAGGGCACTGATAGCTAGATCTGGATCTATACCTAAGATTTCATTTTCAGGGGAGGCGTTAAGGAAGGGTTTTTCCTGAGAGTGGGGCAGTAGGACAAATAAGTGTTGGAACCTGTGAGGTTGTAGGATCATTTACACTTGAAGCCGCTAATCATGGCAGCATCAAGTGAAACTCCCTTTATGTTTGTAGAACTGTCAAAGCCTATCTGTCTTCTCCTATTTACTATTCTATATGATGTGCGTCTTCCTTGCTAAAGGAAATAATGTCATCTAGTATATGTTTGCCTCATGCGTGTGTCTTGAATATTCAACTTGAAAAATAATGAAAACATATTGGTGTTAGAATCAACTATGAGATAATAGTAGTTCTTCAAATGTTGACCCCAAATCATCCTGCTAAACTTTAAGGTTTACTTCATTACTCCAATGGCAGACACTTGCCCGTTTTAAAGATATGTCTGTAGCGTGCAGACAAGGACCTATTGTCTTAATTGCTGGGCTAATTGGAGGGCTTTGGAAAGAGATGAGTTAATGCTTTCTGATTTAAGAGGATTAGAGCTAAACTGTCCTTGTATCGTGAACACCTTTTATGACAGACTAAGAAATGGGCTTGTGATCCGGGAGTGTCATTGGAGATTATGGAGTAAAGGGTCACTTCTTTAAAAAAAAAAAAAAAAAAAAAAAACATTTTTAGGGTCATTTCTTAAAGGAGATATAGTCACAAGCAGAGCCTACTGAGAGGTGACTGGAAAGTTTCCTGAGCCTTTTCTGTTTCATTCCATGTGTTTAGGAAACTTTGCTTGTTTACTCCTGTTCCAGGGAAGTAATAAGCAGTTCTCATCACTTTCCTGTTCGCCTTTCTCCTTCTCAGACACATCATTTGACTTTCATGGTTCTTTTCGGCGGCTTAGCTGCCTGCTGTGCACTTGCTAGTCCTAACTGACCTTGCTGAAAGATCCCTTCTTGTTATTTTCTAGATGGTTTACAAGTTTCTAAGGTATCTTTAAAAAGGGATGGCATGATGACGGCCCAAGATCCTCACAATATAGTGCTTTGAGCCTATTTGTATATCTCGATTGTAGTTTTTCGACCCCCTAAACTACTTTTTCTTAAAAGGAAATGATAAAATTCAATAATTTTATATAAAGATGGAGAGATACTATGGAACTGATATTACTTTGGAACTGATATACTTACTTAATAAGTGAGTATAAATTCTACATCCATAAGGCGGCTGTTCTTTCATTCCTAAAGGCTTGTGACTAAAATATTTTCCATGCCCATGGTTGTATTTATTAGTAAACATAATCAAATGCCTCAAACCTTCCCATTTGAGATGGATTGCTCTCACATCTCATGTTCTCAAAGGCCCTCCCGAGGCATTGGGCAGCCTCTCTTGCTTCCTGCCTTAAAGCTGCATAAATTTTCTCCCATAACTTATATTTCAAAGCTGCCCTGTCTAACATTAATTTCTGCTGCTTTGCTGAGTTCTTGTCAGACAAACTATGCCCAATGGAAAATAATTATGTTACCAAAGATACCATTTATCTAAAGCTTTTAAAGAGAGTGTTCTAAAGGCATCTCCAACATTTTCCCCCAAACTAACTTAAGTTACGATCGACTTTTTTTAGGTTAGGGGTTACATTAAGGCGGTGGGCGAACTATGGCCCACGGGCATGTTTTATTTAGCCTAGAAGACGTTATGAGACCTTTGAATTAATTGCCAATATTTTACAGTTGGGAGATTTCACATAAGCATCCAGATTCACATTTTTTGAGATATTGGAATACCTGGCAACACGAGGCTTGAATTTCTGCACGACACTGTTAGTGCTGAAGGGTTTCGAAGGTTAGCACTCAAGTTACCGGCAGTTCCAGATCCTGTTCCATCCCATTCCTAGTCCTCTTGGCCAAAGTAGGGGTATAATTTACACCACGCTTTCTGAAATGTTAATTTCTCTACGAATCACCAGAGGGTTTTGTGAAAATTCAGATTCTGATCCAATTGTTCTGTGCTGTGGCTTGAGATTCTGCGTTCCTTCAAAGCTCTGTGGGAGGTCAGTGTGGCTGTCCCCGACATTTGAGTAACTGGTTGCTCAAGAGTCGGGCTCAGACCAGCAGCCTCAGCATCTACAGACTCATGCATTTGGGAGGAGGCCCAGGAAGTACAGTTTTATTGTACCCTCCTAGTGTTTCTTATGATCAAGGATTGCAGCCTTTAGTATGGATGGCAAGTTGATGGAAAGAAGGTCAGAATCCTCCTCACAATTGGATCACTAGGTGGTGTCATGATACGTGGAGAAAAGTTTGAAGTTGCCAAAGATTTCTTCTTGCTCATAAGCACAGTCCATCAGTGCTCATGGAAGCAGCCATCAAGAGATAAAAAGACACATTCGTTTGGGTAAATCTGCTGGACAAGATCTTTTTAGAGAAATGAAAATCAAGAACATTACTCTGAGTACTGAGGTGCGCCAGACCCAAGCCATGGTATTTTCAGTGGCCTCATATGCATGTGAAAGTCGGACATTGAATAAGGGAGACTGAAAAAGAGTACATACATTTGAATTGTGATGCTAAAGAAGAATATTGAAAGTACCATGGACTGCCAAAAGGTCGACCAAGCCTGTTTGGGTCAGAGACCAGCTTGGCGAGACTTCCTTATGTGTGTTGTATATATTGTCGGAAGAGACCAGTCCCTGGAGAAGGATATCGGACTAGGTAAAGGAGAGGGCCTCAAAATAGAGGAGGGCCCTCAATGAGATGGAGTGACACGGTGGCTCCAACAATGGGCTCAAGCATAGGAGCAATTGTGAGGCTGGTGCAGGACCAGGCAGGTAGTGTCCCTGTTGTGCATGGGGTCACTCTGGGACAGAACCAATTAGATGCCACGTAACAACAAGGCATTCTGATGACACTAAAATGTAAAGACCAATCTTCTGGGCTCTTTCAGGATAGAGTATTAAACCTAAAACCATCTATTGAAGAGTTTCTAATCTCTGAGTTGGTATCAGGAACCATTTGGGGAAGTTTCAAAACCACTGATGCTTAGATTCAAAGATTCTGATTAAACTGGCCTGGGGTAAGGCATCAATATATTTTTTAAATGCTGTAATTGATCCTACTACTCAGCAAAGCTAAGAACCATGGCTAAATAACAAGGCTGTCCTGACACATTACCTGACATTCAATAGCTCTCGTCAGAAATTTATATTTATAGCTTATGTCCATTTGTGTTTTGTTATATTTGTTCTCAAGGAAAATGTAACTAGTTTCCAATTATGTGCTTGATGATTATCATGTTGTTTGATCCAAATAGGATAGTTCCCAAGTTAACGTGTGTACGTATGTGTGTGTGCTTTATTGACTTGAAAACCTATCTAAAAACCTCTGGGTTGTCATTGTTGTTAAGTGCCAGCGAATTAGCTTCCACCCATAGCAAACTCACAAACAATGGAAGGAAATGCCGCCTAGTCCTGTGCCGTGGTCACATGTGTTCCTTTGCTTGGGCACACTGTTGGATCCACTGTGTCAATCCATCTTGTTGAGGGCCTTCCTCATTTTCATTGCCACCTAACTTCCCAAACATGATGGTCTCCTCCAGGGACTGATCTCTTCTGACAACATGTTCTAAGTATGTGAAGGCAATGTTTTGGCATCCTTGCCTCTGTGGAGCACTCTGGTCATACATCTTCCAAGGCAGATCAGTTTGTTCTTTAGACAGTTATTGATACTTTCAATATTCTTTTCACAATTCAGATGAATCAATTCATCTGTAGTCTTCCATATCTAATATCCAACTTTCAAGTGCATGTCAGGGTATTGAAAATACCCTGACTTGAGTCAGGTCCACTTTATTGTTTACTCAGTTCTCTCTAAAGAGGTTTAGTACAGGTGCATCTTTGTTGCAGGTTCAGGTGCATCTTTGTTGCAGGTTCAGGTGCATCTTTGTTTCAGGTTCAGGTGCATCTTTGTTGCAGGTTCAGGTGCATCTTTGTTTATTCAGTTCTTTAAAGAGGTTGAGTACAGCAGATTTACCCAAGGCAACACATCCTTTGAGCTCGATATTGGGGCTTCCATAAGCATTGATTGTGCTTCCAAGCAGGATGAAATGCTAGACAATTTTAAACTTTTCTCCACTTATCATGTTACCTGTTGGTCCAAACATGAGGATTTTCATCTTCTTTACTTTGAGTGATCTATACTAAAGGCTGCAGTCCTTAATCTTCATTAGCAAGTGCTTCATCCCAAGGGTTCATGGGGGAGGTGGGTGTGGGGAGGGAGGGGAAAATTGAGCAGCTGATACCAAGGGCTCAAGTAGAGAGCAAATGTTTTGAGCATGATGATGGCAACATATGTACAAATGTGCTTGACACAATGGATGGATGTATGGATTATGATAAGAGTTGTACGAGCCCCCCAATAAAATGATTTAAAAAACAGCAACCAAAAAACCAGGCTACTACTAAGCCATCTTCAAATTCTGCTTCTGCTGCTTTTTTTCCTACAATCCAGCTTCTTTGAGTGTTACCTCAACTATTTGTGGAGAGTGCATTAAACATTTGATCTGAATGGATTGGAAAATTTATCTTCTACAAAGTTTTGGCATAATCTAATAGGTTAAGTTATACATTGTGCAACACTAGAAATCATGTTCATAAGCATAGATTTTTTGTGTGTGTGTACTGATACTGGTTTCAGATAACAAGCAGAACAGTGCTCGGAGGGAGAGGTGATGTTTTCTAAATTGTACAATGATGCTATTTGGGATAGCAATAGGGTATATATAATTGCACTGATAACACCATTATAAATTCACGATAAAAATATTTTCCTTACATGAAGATGCATGCTAAGAAATCAATTTCTTTGAAAATAAGAATTGGTTCAATAGAATTTTAAGGCTAAGAAGTTAAGTGTTTTCATTTTCTAATGGTCCATTAAATTTAGGGTAGTAGTATACCAGTACAATTTATTTAAAGTTCAGGTAATGATTTCTAATTGGTTTAACTACTTTAGAATGTCTAAAAAAGCCTTTGTGTTGCGCATGGGCCAAATGTTTATAGAGTTAATCAATGTTCCATTTAATAATTTTATACACATTTTGTTTCATCCCATTGGTTGCGATCCCGACAGTGTAACATCACTCATCTCACTTTCTCCCTGTGCTCTCTGTTATCCTTCCTCCTCCTTTCTCAACGTGTGTGAGCTTTGTTTTTGGCTCAATGGTGCCCTTTGGACATCAACTGCTTGATTCCTCTAAGGAGTGTGTGCCTCCATGGCGTTCCTATTTTCCTTAGAGATCGATTTAGCTAAAAAATGGAGTCTGCGCTGAGTTCATTTCTAGACTTGAAGGGAACTGAAGACCATAGTCTGGAGGCAGGTGGGGGCAGTAGTTTCCACCAGTCTCTAGTCAGCTACTAAGCTTCTTTATGATTTTTAATTTTCCTCCCCATCTATGTGGAACCCACTAATGTGACCCTTTTAGCAGCAGGTGGCTGTGGAGGCAGAGCACAGTCTAGTTCTCCTTGTGTCATGATTGTAGAGATTGATGTTGTCATGACCTTTAGTCTAATGGAATAACTGATTTCAATTTCTTCAAGCTTTTTCCTCTGGGGAAACCAATATTTGCACCTTACATGGCTGCATACCAACTTTTTAAATCATTGTTAGCAATCGCCGAAGTATGCCACAAGGACTGTGTCATGCCAGTTGATCTTGATGCCCCTTGAGATGATGGGCCTAAGATACTAGACCTGTGACTCAAGGTGTTCGGTGTGTGATTATGTCTAAGACATTTCAGAACCCTGTCCACTTTACTGCATTTCTAACTATATTTACAGCAAAGATATATAATCAAACACGCAGCTTCCAAGTCCATGAGACTGATAGTAATTGAAGACTGTAAACCGTCGCCAGGGCAGGCAGCTTCCTCTATATCCTATGGAGCAGCTGGGAGGTTGAGCCTCCAACCTTGTGATGAGCGGTCCAACATTTAGCCAGAGGACTATTAGGTCTCCTTGTGAGAGACAGTATCCTGTGTCAAGCCCGTATAAAGTTGTGGCTATACTTCCACTTTCCCTCCCATATCCATCAGCCATGTGCCCATCTATAGATCTCTTTAATATCATTATTGCAGGAAGTGGACATAATAGCACTACCTCTCCTTCCTTTAACTCTGAAGATTCCCCAATGTCTTCCCTGAACTCCAATATTTTTGAAAACTCCCCTCTTAGTGTAAATTGCCTTTCTTTGCACCCAAGTGAATACCTGTATAACTTCCCACCAGTAATTTACCCTCCTTTTCCCTTCTATCCAGGGTAATCATCAAAGATTTTCAATTTGAGTGTGAAAAAATTTTCATGGCACTTAATAGTAGGGGTCTCAGAATATTTCACCTTTTATGATTGACTTATTTCACTCATCAGCATAGACTCCAGGTCCTTCTATGTTACGAAGACTTCTGCAGATTAATCCTTGTTCCTTCGTGTTGTCCAGTACTCATTGTGTATATGTTCCATAATTTGCTTATCCAGTTTTGATTGATGGCCATTTACATTGTTTCTATCTTTTTGCTATTATAACGTGAAAATGAGTGTACAAAAATCTGTTAATCTTACATATCTTGTTTTTTGATTTTAGGACATCCCAGCTGTAGAGATTGTTGGATCATATGGTATTTCTCTTCCTATCTTTCAAGGAAGCATACAATTTTCTACACCTTTCCTATTATAGATGATATTCTTAAATATGGGATTATAAGAAAACAATATCTATTATCTTAAAAATATTTTAGAGAATGCAGTGTGCTATCATGGGTTAGTCCAATTATAAGAAAGCAGTTTTGGAAGAAAATTCAAAGAAAGATAAAGAAAAGAAAAACAATATGAGCATTGTTATATCTCATATGTGTTTGCCTTTGGAGATAAGCAAACTTTAAAATTTTTACTATTGTCTTTTAATATATGTAGACAAGTGTAACACAATGATTTAAGCTAACTCTAAAAGTAAAATGGATCCTTTGCCTTTGTGCTTGAAGTGTAAGTGACTGGCTTATAATGCCACTTTACCACCTGCTGTTATGCACAGAGTGGAAGCGTCACTTTGTTAGAGTGGAGCCACCAGAGCTGTGTCCTATGTATTTTCTTAATTTAAGAGTGCCAACAGAGCATGGTTTGCATCTAATCTCAAATTTTCCCTTTTACTTGAAGGTTTGAAATTTCCTACTTCTTAATATAGAGTATTTATGTATGAGAGAAGACGGTTGTGATGTTTTTCATTAACACCAGATAATATGCCATCCTACTGAATACAAGCTCTCACTTAGTAAGGAGCAATGACATTTATAAAATAGTAATCTAGCTGAACATGTGCATGAACTCATTGGAACATGGGCAAATGAATTTATAGGAAGTCTACTGAGAGCCCTGGTACAATACAATTCTACAAGGACGGCTTGTGCAGAACTCATCGCCAGCATCCCATATAATAAACCTGGAGATTTTTGTTTGTTTATTTTTTTCTATATAGTAACAGAAGATGTCTATGTGATCAGCATTTTCAATTCTTTTGTCCATGTTACGAACTGCCTTTATTATTTTTCTTTTTTATCATTTTATTGGAGGCTCATACAACTCTTATCACAAGCCATACATCCATCCATTGTGTCAGGCACATTTGTACATTCATTGCCATTACCATTCTCAAAACATTTGCTCTCCATCTAAGCCCCTGGCATCTGATCATTTTTCCCTTCCCTTTCTGCTCCCCCTCCCTCATAAACCCTTGATAATTTATAAATTATTATTTTGTCATATTTTGCACTGTGCAACGTCTCCCATCACCCACTTTTCTGTTGTTCATCCCCCAGGGAGGAAGTCATATGTAGATCCCTGTAATCACTTCCCTCTTTTCACCCCACCCTCCCTCCACCTTCCTGGTATCGCCACTCTCACCCCTGGTCCTGAAGGGATCATCTGTCCTGGATTCCCTGTTCCTATATGTGCCAGTGTACATCCTCTGGTCCAGCCGAATTTGTAAAGTAGAATTGGGATCATGATAGTGGAGGGGGTAGGTAGATTTTTTTTTTTTGAAAAAGATTTTTTAAATAATAAGTTTCACTTCAGGCTATGTAGTATAGTAAAGAATAAAAAGATAGATTGAGGTTAACCACAGTTTTTTCACATTTAAATGCTAATCCCACCTATTTTTGACATATTTGACCTTTAAATGAATATCTTTTTCATAAACATTAGCTAAAGAACAGATGCATCGAGATTAATGACATAGCTTCTCAAGCAAAGTAGCCTAGATTTTAAGTACCTGAAAAAAAATTTAAGGTATATATGGTAATAGTCCCTCGGTGGTGCCAATGGTTAACACTCTTAGCTACTTATGGAAAGGTTGAAGGTTTGGTTCCATCCAGCAATGTCTCAGAATAAATGTTTGGTACCTCTCTTTCAAAAAAGTAAAAACCAGCTATCAGGCACCCTGTGATGCTCACCTTTCTGACATGATCGCCGAAGACAAGGCAGGTGATTAAGCAAATGTGGTGAAGAAAGCTGATGGTGTCTGGCTATCAAAAGATATAGCATCTGGGGTCTTAAAGGCTTGAAGATAAACAAGTGGCCATCTAGCTCAGAAGAAACAAAACCCACATGGAAGAAGCACACCAGCCTGTGAGCAGGAGGTGTCAATAGGATCAGGTATCAGGCATCTAAGACCCAGAATAAAACCATACCCAAGGTGAATGGGAGGGGTGCCATGGAGTGGAGGCCCAATGCCCATCTGTAGACAGTTGGACATCCCCTCACAAAGAGGTCTCAGGGAATAGCACTGATGAAACACACAACTTTCTTGTTCTTGATGCTTCCTTCACCCCACTTTCATGACCTCAATTCTACCTTACAAATTGGGTTAGACTAGAACATGCACACTGCTACAGATAAGAGCCCCCAACACAGGGAATCCAGGAAAGATAACTCCCCCAGGCCAACAATGAGAGTTGAGATACCTGTAGGATTAGGGGGGAGAAAGGAAGACTCGATCATAGGCATCTATTGGAATCCCCTCCCAGGGGGATGAATAATGGAAAAGTGGGTGAGGGGCGACAGAGGATGGAGTAAGTTATGGGAATAATAATCTATAACTTATAAAGGGTTTGTGAGGGAGGGAAAGTGGGAGAGGAAGGGGAAGAAATGGGGAGCTGATATCAGGTCTCAGGTTTCAAGAGCATACTTTGAAAATGATGATGGTACCCTCCAGATTCCTGTCCCTCTATGTATTGGTCTATGTATTGGTCTGAGTGGCGATAAAAGGAGGAAAAGTAAAGCTGAAGTGGACTTGGAGTCTTGAATGACCTGCAAGCTCATTTCAAACATAAAAAAAAATGATGATGGAGGCATGTGTGCAAATATGGTTGACACACTGGATGAATGTATGGATTGTGATAAGAGACATAAGAGCACCCAGTAAAAGTATTAAAAAACAAAACCAAACCAAAAAGACCTATGGAGAACCATTCCATTTGGACAGTCATGGAGTTGCCATTCATCAGAATGTACTCCCCTCAACTGGTTTCGTTCATAATGTTTGTTGGAAGGAACTTCGGATGTCTCCCAGGATCAACATATTCTGTCTGCAGAGACAAGTGAATCAAGGTAAGCAGGCTTGGCAGGCAAGCAACACACCAAATGAAGACCAGACGAGTGGAAGTTGGAGGTGTTCAAATGCAGCCTCATCTTCTTACAACTGCTTGATACCTCATAGCGGATCTCATGGAGGGGCTTTGGCATCTTGGGATCCCATGCTACCTGCTGAAATGTTTGACAGTTGCCCGTTCTTTTTGCTATCCTGACTCTGCATAACTATCTTCTTTGGATACTTCCAGAGTCTTTGAATCTTTTCATATTGCAAAATAGGCTTGGGTTTCTTCTTTAGTTAATCAGATGATTCTTCATTAGTTTTAGAAATGATGGCTTTGTTCACCTCATTTAGTTTTAGGGTTTTGCACATTTCATTACAACGCTTTACTTTGTTTCTGAAAGCCACCCTTGGCATCTTCTGTTCAACTTTTTATTTAAGCACATCTTCTGCTTGCTTTCCCCACTTGTCAGTCAGCCTGTCTTACTGTGGCGGCTTGTGTCTTGCTATGATTTCAGAAGCTATGCCACTGTTTCAAACGTCAGCACAATGACCCAAAGGGAACAGGTTTCAGCAGAGCTTCCAGACTAAGAACAACGAAGAAAGAATTGGCTGCCCACTTCAGGGAAGTAGCTGCTGAAAACCTTATGCTTAGCTTCAAAACATTGCCAGCTTTTGATGGCTTGATGAATGGGAGGAAGGCTGCATGGGAGATAGTGCTGGAGATGAGCCCTTCGGGTCAGGGGCACTCAACTGTGACTGAGGAGGAGCTACTTTCTTGGAGGAGAGTCAACCATGCTGGCATGAATGGTGTGTAGGCTTTGGAGTCTTCCTTTGTTGATGGGCTATGGGGGAAGAAAGAGCTGAAAAATCTGATACTGTTTGGAACTCGGAATGTGCAAAGTATGAATTTGGGAAAATTGGAACTAATCAAAAATAAAGGGGAATATATAAAGATTAATATCTTAGGCATTAGTAAGCAGAAATGAACTGTCATTAGCTTTTTTGAATCAGAAAAGCCTGTGATTTACTATGCCGGGAATGAAATAGTCAAGAGGAATGGCATGCCTTCATGGTCCAAAGGCACATTTCACGATCTACTCTGATGTATAATGCTGTCTGTGATATGGTTATCTCTGTCCACCTTTGAGGAAATCCAACCAATACTATTATTCAAATGTATGCACCTGCCACAAAAACCAGTGCTGAAAAACTGGCTAGTTCTACGAATGTCTTCGGTCTGAATTTGATCAAACATTAAGTTGCATTTGTACTTATTGAAAGTTGAAATGTACAAGTAGGAAGCCAAGAGGGAACAGTAGCTGGGGAAAGGGGGACATGAGGCTAGAAACAAAGCTGAAAAGTCCATGATTGAATTTGAAAGACCAACGACTTAGTCATAGCAAATACAGTTTTTCAACAACACAAAAGTCTGCTATACACACTGACTTCTCCGGATGGAATACATAGAAATCAAATCGACTACATCCCTGGGAAGAAACGATAGAGAAGCACTAAAACGAAGCCAGGAAACGACAGTGGGATGAACCACCAATTGTTCATATGTAAGTTAAGTTTGAAGTTGATGGAAAATAAAACAAGTCCCCCAGAGTGGAAATATGGCCATGCGTCTACCCCACCAGCATTTGAGCACATCTGGACTGATTTGATGAACACTTAAGTCACCGAAGTCCAGATGATCTGTTGGAGGACTCGAGAACATCATTCATGAAAAAGCAAAAGGTATTAAAAAAGACAGGAAAGAAGACAAGATTACAACCCACTCAATGGCCCCTAACAACAATTATCTCTTTGCTTTGTATACTCTATGGTCAGTGCAGTTTTGCAGTTATTTGTGACTCCATTTTGGTTTGTTCTTTATTTCCTGATTTTTATTTAATCTTCTTTGTTTTCTTCACGTGCGCTCCCTTAGCTATCTTTCCACAACTCCTGTTGTTTTATGTAATTAGTCCACAATGTGTCAAACCTGTTCTTGAAATGATCTCTGAATTCAGGTACACTATTCTCAAGGTCTATTGTGGCTTTTATGGACTTGTTTTAATTTATTAGCTTCATTTTGAACTTACATATGAGAACCTGTTGGTCTATTCTCTATTTGGCCCCTGGCTTTGTTCTGACTGATTATCCTGATGCAGATATGAAGTCTGTAGATAGTGATGCTTCAGAGATATAACATATTTGGGGATAGACTACCACAATAATAGATGAGGAGGTGCCCCCCCCCTAAGAAAAACTGTAAAAAGCTCTGCTGATGTGAGGGAGATAGTGCATTTGGAGTCCATTCCACCAGGTCAGACTGTTAATCAAGCTTTCTATTTAGAGGTTCTAAAAAGATTGTGTAACATAGTATAACAAAAAAAAAGACCTGATTTGTGGCAGACAGGGGGCTGGTTTTGTCACCATAAAAAAAAATGTGCCTGCTTACAGTCATCTCAGTGTACCAGTTTGGGGCAAAAAACCCAGAATACTTTTCTTGCCCCATGCACCTTACTCACCTGACCTCGTTTTGTGGGGTTTTTTTTGTTTACACAAATGAAGAGGGACAGAAAGGCCAGCGTTTTGACAACATAGGACTGAAGAAAAAATGAAGGAGTTACTGTCAGATGTCCATACAGATGAGTTTGAGAAACGTTTTCAAGAATGAAATTGCATATTTATCAAAGGTATTAAAGTGTAATGAAGTATACCTTGAAGGTGATAAGGTTGTTTTGAAAAAAAATTTAAATACATAGCTCTGAAAACAAAACTTCTGGGTTGGGGGGGAGGATATGCCCTCATAGATATTGCCGTATAGTAAGCCATACTTTTTTTATTTCTTAGTCCATATAAAATTATGTTTACATTAAATACTGTTGGAAGCTTGGTCATGTAGTGAGTTCTGTACTGGGCGGAAAACCACAAGGTCAGCAATTTGAAAAAAACCACCTGATCGCAGGGAGAAAGATGAGGATCCAGTGAAGATTTGTAGTCGCAAAACCCCACAAGGCTGTTCTACTGTGCCCTGTAGCTTTGCTATGAGTTGGAACTAGTGCATGGACAATGTGTCTGACTCTCCGTCTGGTAGTCTATCAATGCAGTAGCATTGTGAAGGAGTTTGAAATATTTTAAGGATTAGATGTTACATAGTCACAACATGTTCACATGCTCCTAGAAAAATGGCTTCCATGGATATTCCCCTGAGCTCATAAAGTGAAGTGCAGTAAAACAAGGCATGCCGGCATTCGCTCTGGAGGGATCCATGTGCACAGTTGCCCTTTATGCTATTTAAAATGGTATTTATGATTAAATTATTCTTCTTGTAAAAATCTATCATGCAATCTCTGCATTATTTCTATCACTAAAGCCATGTTTTACAACCATTAATTCTTCTTAGTTTCCAAATATTGCATTACAGTCACTTGGTTAATCAATTTTAGAAGGCAGAGTTGATGAAAGTCCTCAATTTCTTCATTTTTGGCATCGCGACTCCTATGTAAGTATGAGCGTAATCGTCATATCAACTGGCCTTCCTTTTGGGTGTCTGGGTGTTATTCTATCATTGACTGCATTATATTTCAGGTCATATCTGCACTGTTCTTTTTGATGTTGGCTGTGACTCCGTTCTTCTTCAATTTGTCATTCTTGGGATATTAGACCATATGATGGTCCGGTTCAAATGTCCAGGACCAGTTCGTGTCGGTTCACCAATGCCGTGGATTAGTAAACAATCCATCATGTTTTACAACTTCCAGTTTTCTTTTATCCATATTTTATATATTTCAGTTTCTGATTTTTAGTTAATGTCGCACTTGTTCCCATTTGAATCGTGTTACAGTAGTAAATGAAGGTCTTCAAAGCTTTGCTCCATTCATGTCATCAAAGCTGACAGTACCTTTAAGAAGCAGCTCTTCCCAGTTGTATTTTTATTGCTTCCCAGACCGAGGGGCTTATCTGCCGCCACTATCTCCCGCAATGTCAAGCCACAATCTATAAGGTTCCCCTGGCCTTTTTTCCACCCAGAAACAGCTAGTCGGGTCTTAACTTTCAAGTTTGCTTTAATCTGAAAGCTCCATTGAAAATTTTCCACTGTGGGTGACTGCTTATATTTGATACACTTGCGATATAGCTTCAGTTTTTATCGCAACATGCAAGCCAGTACACAACATAATCTGACAAAGGAGTGGCTGGTATAACATGCTGATTATCTAATTAGATAATATAACTCATAAACCCATTAATTGGGCATTCATATCCTCCACGTATCCTAACTCCTTCAGGGTGAACTAATGAGAAGGGCAGTGCTGCCAAGGTATGGCATCTTGGTAAGGATCTACTCTCCAGAGTATTGTTAATCCCCACCAAATGATTGGATAGGAGAATGCAAATAGGGTCTATAGGACTGTATGTTTAGAGAATTTTGCCATTCCAGTGGGAATCTGAGAAGCAGGAATGGCGAATTCCATGACCATTAAGAAAGAAGAGCCACAAACAAAGTGAACTTTGTTATCTGGACTAATATCTTGGCATTGAGAAGTGGTGGTGGTGGTGGTGGCAGCATGAGACAGCATGGTGGAATTCTTGACCCAGCAGACAAGTAAAGCTGAGTGACTCTGGGAAGAAGCCTGGCTGGTAGAGTACCGTGGTCTTTGGGAATTTATCAGCATCAAGGAAGCTATGAAACACTAACCCAACTGCTTCAGAGGACAATGAGCCAAAGGCTAAAGTCAAGAGGTAGAGAGCTTTCTACTACATGGCTAAAAAGAAATACTGGTCAATTGAACTGTATCCTTAGCATTTTTAATTCTGACTATTAAGACTGTTAACTTTCCTGATAAGCCCCATAATTGTATTATTTACGAGTTTTGTGTGGGTAATAATTATTAAACCAAGCCAAGATGTAGAGTATGGTGGGATGGACAGTAGTGTAATGGTAGGATAAAGAAGATTGGAGGATGGCTATGAATCATACTTGGCCAGATGTGGAATGAGACCCTTCTCCCCTCAAGTAAAGTTGGAGGAGCCCCGAGGGAGGGGGCCCATGCCATTGCTGCAGTATGGAGTGCCTGTTCTCGCTTTGGGTTCTTTGATAAACAAACCAAGGAGGGACATCAGCTCATCTGTTGAATGATAGAAACGATTAGTCTATTTATGTTTACATTAAGCAGAAATAAATATAAAGAGAACAACTTCTAATTTACTCTCACACCTTAGTGGATGGCCTTTTGAAAGTTGTGAAAGACACCCCCACGTTGGGACGGTTTGCTTCTGAAGCTTAAATGTACATATGAATCTGCTGAGTATATTGTTAAAATGCGGATTCAAATTCTGTAGGTCTGAAGCTCCGTGGGAGATTCTACTTTTTAAAAAATTCCCAGGTGATGCTCATGACTCGAGAAAAGAGTTATCTCTTAAACACATACTTTTCTAGGTTCTCCCAAACTTGAATCAGGGCATATAAAGTTATACATATTCTTCCCATTTTATTTGTTTGCCTTCTAACTTTCCACTTGCCATTTCCATTCATACACTTGGTATTCTCAATGCTGAGCACTCTGACCCATCTAGTGGATACATTGTTTTTTCGCTCGTCACTTTGAAGAGCTCTTTAAGAGAGTGTGGAGTTAAGACTAGGGAAAGGAGGCTACTTAATTAGGATCTGAAAGTTAATGGCTATCTCATATTTAGAAATTTAATGCCTTACACCATTCACAGAATTGGAAAATGCCAAAATTTTCTAATTAATCACTGTAATAGTTTCTTTTAACTACTCAGAGTTATTTTCCTTAATAGAGGCAATAAACAAATG
This sequence comes from Tenrec ecaudatus, assembly GCF_050624435.1. Classification (NCBI taxonomy): domain Eukaryota; kingdom Metazoa; phylum Chordata; class Mammalia; order Afrosoricida; family Tenrecidae; genus Tenrec; species Tenrec ecaudatus. The sequence goes on along the minus strand of NW_027458032.1, from coordinate 16,964 downwards.
ATGTATCTTTGTAATATAATGATAACCACAACACATGTGGTATGACTCAAAATCTTGAGAATTTTCAAGTGTTTTATAATAACATTTAAAAACATTTTTATGAATAAAATATTTTGAAATATTGACAAATACTTTTGCAAAGGTCAATTTTCAGCTTTTGATTATTTAATATGATTTTTGTATTATCCTGTATAGATTCAAACACCTTTCTGAAATACTTCTATACTCTACTTCTGAATTGCATACCACATCATTAATTTTTTCATAGTTTATTTGTTTTGAGTAACACATGGCAGTGTTAGATCCAGCAATTACATTAATATATGAGGACACACTGAGTGCTCAGCAATTGATGGGAATTTAGGGGTGGTAGTGTTCAGGAGGGCAGGAACCAAACACGCTGAGTTTTTAGAAGTGTCAAAAGCAAAACTTCTAAGTATTTCTGTAGCCACCTCGGAGACCTTGGAAATTATTTTTGAAGAATATTAGTACCTGCTGTTATCAAAATGGATCTCTTGTCCTGAAAACCGGTCTTTAATGCTTAGATCTGTTGTAATTACACAGCGCTTGACTGATAGAAAAGAGCCCAGCGGCACAATGACAATGCCCCGACCTGCTAACCAAATGGTTAGTGGTTTGAACTCACCCAGTGTCTCCACAGCAGTGACAGCTTGATGCTCTGACCCTGGAAGATCACAGTCTAAGAAAGCAAGCCCCAGAGGATCTCTGTGGGTTGGAATTGATTTGAGGGCATACAACACACACAACACAACACACACACACACACACACACACTCATACAGAGATACAGCTATGCCCAGTGTGAATTAGAATCATGGATTCATAGAATTTTATATGCTTAAATTCAGTTAACTTTAGTGTATATATGCCTCTATGTGTCTCTGTGTGTACATACTGGTTTTTGGTTTATTTATATGGAAGCCCATCTGGCATAGTGGTTTAAAGTTCAACTTTCAACAGAAAGGGTGGTATTTCAAACTTTCTAGCTGTACACTTACTAGCTGCTCTGGGAGAGAGGGATGTGTCAGTCAGCTTGCATAGATTTACAGCACTGAGAACCCTGTGGGGGCAGTTTTCCTGCATCCTTCAGGTCTCTCTGAGTTGGAATCAATTCAGAAACAATGGTTTACTCACACACACACACACATCCATATGCAAACATACATTTGATCTGGAAATGATTTGTATGAGTGTTATATATATAACACATAAAATTTAAATATACACAATATGTAATAAGTAAAATTTATTATTTGTGTACTAATAGATACATATTGTGAAACTTAATGGGAAGTAATCTATTATTTACTGAAGAAAACTTGGTGGCACAGTGGTTGAAGTGTTAGGCTGTTAACTGAAAGGCTGGTGTGAATTGACCAGTTGCTCCGAGGGAAGAAAATACAGCAGTCAGCTTCTGTAAAGTTCTAGCTTGGGGTGGGTGGAGAGTGGGCATGTGGGCTACAGTCTTGGAACCTATGTTGGTATTGCTAGGAGCCCTCCAGTCACCTCTGACTCATAAGGACCCTGTGAACAACAGAAACACTGCATGGTCCAGAGCCATATTGGCAATTGTTCCTATTCCTGAGCCCCTTGAGGCAGTCACTATGTGAGTACCTCTCACTGAGGGCCTTCCCCCTTTTCTCCACCCCTCCCCTTTACCAATCCTGATGTCCTTCTCCAGTGACTGGTCTCTACGATACGTCCAAAGTATGTAAGACGAAGTTTTAAGATGTTTGTCTCTAAGGAACACTTTGGCCTTACTATTTCTAATACAGATTGGTTAGTCCTTTTAACATTCCATGGTACTTTTAATATTCTTCTCCAGCACCACAATGCAGATTCATCAATTCTTCTATGGTTTTCCTTATTCATTGTCTAAATTTAGTTCAATTAACACCTTATGCATAAAACTCTGTGGAGCAGTTCTACGCAATCATATAGGATCATTATGAATCAGAATCTATTCAAGGCAAGTGGGTGGGTTATGTGTTGAGACCCAGAGATGTAGACACACAAAAATCTCTAGGAGGCAGTATAGCATTGATGAAACACGTAACTATCCAATATTTCCTCCCCTTACTCTTATGGTCTTAGTTTTACCTCATTAATCATGTTGCACCTGCATATGTTCATTTGCATAACTAAAATCATTTGATACATTAAATCCAAGATAGCTAAACACTTCAGAAATAGTAATTGGAGTAAGAATTCCCCGAGGGTACTAGAAGAGGGCGGGGGGGGGGGGGGGGGAGGCAGGGACAGGGGAACTGATACAATGATGACCGGATAGCCCCACTTACGGGGAATGAATAGCAGAAGTGTAGGTGAAATGGCAACATTGGGTGGTGTAAGATATGGCAAGATAATCATCATCATCATCATAATAAAATAGTTAGGGTTCCTGGCTAGGGGAGGGCAGGGGGGATAAAGAAGAGTTGATATCAAAAAGTTCAAGAAGAAATAAAATGTTTTTAAAATGATGGTGGCAGCAGTTGTATAACTATGCTTAATCTAATTGGAGTATGGGTTGTTATACTATCTGATATAATGATCTAATTGAATGATGGGTTGTTTAATTGGAAGAGCTCCCAATAACAATAATAATTCTCCTTGAGGTAAAATGTGACAAATATTTTCAAATGCTTCCTTCCCAGGCCATAAGGATGGCTAAACTATATGGGTGCCATCCCCCATGTATGGCCTGGCTATACCAACTGCTATAGTCAAACATGAGCAGATGTTCTATTGTTCTTGGACCTAAGCATTTTAGTGCAGCAGTTCATGTTGTTTATATTAGAATACTGGTTCCCATTTTAATTACTATTCAAACAGACTTCAGGTATAACAGTGGAAAATTTGCGTAGTATATTAGGATGTGAAGGAAAAATAAACAAATAGTGATCTGTTAGTCTGGGTACATTAGAGAAACAAATCCACAGAAACTCATATGTATAAGACAGTTTTATGTAAAGGTTAAATTCACATCAAGAAAACATCCCAACCCACTGCTGCCCAAGCCCACAGTCCAACATTAGCCCATAGGTCCAAAACCAATCCACAAAGTCCTCCTCCATCTCACAAAACACACACTATGATGCCGACTGCAGGAGGAAAGCCAAATCAGTGAATGTGTAAGCATCTCAGCACTGGCAGGGGTCTCCACATGGGTGCTCCAGCACCCAGGGCTGCACCAGGGTAAGTCCATGTGGCTTTTCCTCATGGGACGTCTTGCAGGAAGTGAGCCTTGCAAGCTGAAGCAGGAAATTGGCTAAGGCAGCTGCACCCTGGTCTGACCATCACAAAGCAAGAGACTCCAGAACTAGAAAGGCAAGGCTCACTGAGCTATTTATCTCTCTGCCCTTCAATTAACCCCACCTGTGTTTATCGACCAGGTTGACACAATAAACTTTATCTCAAGTGAGCTGGCCAATACTATTTTGTTCTTAGTAGTCTCCCTGCCATAGGATCAGTTACCTGTGGCTTTGACCTATGGTGTGCTCATGCTCAATTAACCGCGGTGCTAGGAAAATGGCTGCTGGCAAATTTCCATCTTGTCAATTCCATTAGGAAGCTACATTTTTATGATAGGTACAAAAATTTTCTCTTCTTTGCATTTTCCCATTAGGCATATAAAATGTTGTCCTTTTTATATAATATACTTTAGAACTATAACTTAGTGATGCACATTAGATACTGGAGATTGGAGAGGTAAAAGGTTCAGTTCAGTCTCTGGCTCATTATTAGTTCTTTCTGTTTTTCATTTCTTGATCTAATGTAAATTGAACTGGGAAATATTTGGAACACTAGTAATGGGTTTTGAGGGGAGAAAATCATTGAATAAAAGCCTTTAGAAACTGTTCTGTGAAGAAAAGTGGAAAAGGTGGATTCTTTATATTCTCAAGAAGATATTTATAACAAAGCATCGGGTACCTTCAGTAATGAAAAACATCGTTCATATTTTGATCAATACCTCCCAACTGATACATAGTTCAGACTGAATGGGACATGACATTCATTTTTCTTCACTACATTGAGTGACTTGATACTACATCGAAATGGTAAATTTATCGGCTTGGATTATAGAAAGAAAAACGTTTTGCATGTCACGGACTAATTGAGAAGAGTTATTCTTTTCCTTTAAAGGAAAATTGGCTGTATGATAAGGTTAGAATATCTTAAAGTAATATAAAGTTACCACATTTTATTTTCTTATAATTGTACTTTAAAAATTTGATTTCCTTTATATTTCTTGTCTCTCTGCTTTCATTACCCCAAATACGCTCAGAGGTTTCCCTAGAAGCCTCTAAATTCACAGTGAATTCCAGTATCCCTGTTTATACTACTAGCACTCTGATTGCCTAGATGCCAGTTAGAATTAGGTAATACTTTATACTGCAATGTGAAGTGATGAAAAAGCCACTGGCTGTTAGTAATTTTGTTATTTTGACATCAACAAATATTTTATTTTATTTGAAATTAATGCTACATAGTTTTAAGATAAGAACCTAACATTGGTTCCTTTATTTCCACTTGCTGCATTTACATAAATAATTCCTTTTTGAGATAACTTCTGTTTAAAGTGCATATGAATTTGGGAATCCGTTTTGCTGAGAACTCTAATTTCAAAACTTAAGGGTGCTCATTTTTCATACTTTTATACGGCATGCAGATGTGTATCTGTCAATTTAATAGTGTATGAAGCTACCCCAAATCTCAAAAATGACGGCGGCTGTATCAGAATTTTAAAATAACCAACTCTTGAATTCTAGATTGTGGGGCAGCCCTAATCTGCTGTTATTGTCGGGTGAAATGAGTCAGTTCTGATGTACAGAAGAATGACAAATACCCGGTCCTGCACCTTCCTCACCATGGTTTTTATTTTTGAACCCATTGCAGCCACGGCGGCAATCCATCTAGTCAAAGGTCTTCATCTTTTTCACTGCCACCGCCACTTTACCAAGTAAATGTCCATTTCCAGGGACTGTTCCTTCTTAAGAATGTGTCCAAAGTACGTGAGATGAAGTCTCACCATCCTGGCCTGTGAGATGCATTCTGGCCTCCTCACTTCTTCTAAGACAAATGTGTGTTATCTTGACAGTCCATGATACTTTCAATCATTTTCACAGCCCAATAGCTCAAGTGTATTCATTCTTCTTCGGCCTTCCTTATTCGATGTCTAACTTTCCCATGAATCTGAGGCGAATGAAAATACCATGGTTTGGGTTGGAGAAAACTGAGGGCTTAGAAGAGTGGATGTGGCCTTATTTCTACCCTCACAACCAGGGGCTGGGAAATCCAATTCTACTTAGATGAACAATCTCCACCGTGCAGAAAGTGTGCCCGTCTGCCCCTGGCACAGTGGGGTGAAACACATAGGGAGAGCAGCAGGGCAGCAAGGGGAACAAAATAACCCAGTCCCTGAGGTTTCCGGACTTCTGATGTGGGGGACAGTGTTAGAAACCTCATCAGACTTGGTCAGAAAACCTACATAGGGGTCAGCAGACAGACCTGCAACTACCTACTTATTTTTATTATTTTTGTTTCTTTTTCTTTCACCCTATGTCTATCTAGATAAGATTGGCAGGTCAGACAATCCTGAGGAGAGAAGAAAAGGACTGGCTGTTCCAGGGGAGACTGGGAGAGGAGGGGGGATGGAAAGCCTATACACTCAGGGATAAGATAACAACAGAGATCTAAAATTGATGGTGAGGGAGGGGTATAAAGCCTGGTGGGGTTTAATGTATCCTAAAGGAATTATGGAGAGCTGAATGGAGAGTGAACAAGATAGTGGGTTGGGAGGAAGGGGAAAGTAAATAGAGGAAAGAAATAGGAGGCAAAGCTATTTATAGAGGAAAGAGATAGAGGCCAATGTAAATATATTTATATTTTATGTTTTAAGATAGTAGATGGGCTTTGTACCTATTCTCAAGGCCCCCTTAACACAAGGACACTTGTCTAATAACCTGACATTCTTTGATACTCACCTTTCCAACACCTTTCCAACATGGTTGCCGAAGAAAAAATGGCTGCATAAGCAAATGTGGTGAAGACAGTGGGTGGTGCCTGGCTATCAAAAGATACAGCATCTGGGGTCCTAAAGGCTTGAAGTTAAACAAGCAGCCATCTAGCAGGGAAGCAAATAAGCCCACATGGACAAGCACACCAGCCTGTGTGATCACGAGGTGTCGACTGGACCAGGTATCAGGTATCAAAAGATCCAAAACAAACAGCTATATCGATGTGAACAAGGGGGTTGGAGTGGAGAAACAAAGCCCATCTGTAGACCATTGGATATCCCCCCCACAGAAGGGTTATAAGGAAGGGATGATTAAGCCAAGGTTCAGTACAGCAGTGACGAAACACACATCATTCCTCTAGTTCCTGACTGCTTCCTCCCCAACACTACCATGACCCAGTTCAACCTTACAGATCTGTCTAGACCGGAGAACATACATAGGTACATATAAGAGCTCATGGTTTTCATGACAGATAAACGCCTCAGGAACAGTAGTAGGAATAGCGATATCATGGTAGGGGGATGGTTGGGGAAGGGGCATGGGGAGAAAGGGGGAACACATCACAAGGTTGGATATATAGGCCCTTCCAAAGGCAATGAATTACAGAGATGTAGGTCAAGGGAAACAATAGACAGCTTAAGATACAAAATAATAATAACAATATAAAATATATCAAGGATTCATGAAGGTGGGAGGGGAAAATAGGGATTTATACAAAGGGCTCCAGTAGAAAATGTTTTGGAAATGATGGCAATATATGTGTAAATATGCTTGATACAATCAATGTATAGAATGTTATAGGAGCTGTAAGAGCCCCCAAAAGCAAAGTCACTCCTAAGGACCCCAGTTGCTTCCTCTGTACCCCAACCTTGAGTCATGCACATCTTAATCATCCAAATAACATACTTGCTTTTCAATACTTTACATTGAGATTTACCCAATGTAACATGCCATTGGAGCTCTTCACTGCTGCTTCCATGAGCATTGGTTGTGGTTCCAAGCGAGGTGAAGCCCTGACAGCTTTCACTGCTTCTCTGTGTACCATGATGCTTTATTTTTGTGAGGATGTTTGCTTTCTTTGAATTAGGTTTAATCCTTAATCTTCGCAAGATTTTTGCTTCAAGCCCTCCTCACTTTCAGAAAGCAAGATTGTGTCCTCTGCCTCCAGAAGATTGTCAGTCAGCCTTCCTCCAATCCTGATCCTCCATCCTTCTTCATAAAGTCCATCTTCTTTGATTGTTTATTCAGCCTAAAGGTTAAATAAATATAATGCGACTATGTCACCATTTCTGGGTCTTGAACGATGCAATATTCCCTTCTGTTCTTACAACTGGCAACTCTATCAACCGTCATCCGTAATTATTGACTGCCCGTAACACAGTGTTGTTTTTCCTTTGACATGATGATACCAGTGTATATGATTAGACTTTGTGTTATGTGTTAAAATATTTTATAACTCATTTGAAATTCTGTTAGTAATGAAGTTGGAAGGATGATCATGGAAAATTAGTATTCTCTAAAAAGTATTAATAAAATTTAGCTGCTTAAGTTTATATTATATGTATTTTATAAATTTACTGAAGCTATTCACTGACACTGTCACCTCACCTCTCCTTCTTTCTGGATAGCTCACTATTCTTGTCTAACGTGATGTCACGTGCTCTTAGTTTTCTTCCTGTCTTTATGACAGCACAATCTCAATATCTTTTTTGTACTTTGTACCTATTTTTCCACTTCTATGTCTCCTAAATCTTTATTCTCCTCAGATATATAAATGTCCTCCTATAAAGAGGAACAACAGTCTCAGAAACATACAGAACCAGTTCTGCCTTGTCCTGCAGGGTTGCTCTGAATCAGCATTCCCTCAATGGCAATGAGGTTGAGTCTTCTAGTAAGTGCTTTTCACAGTCTCCTACAACTTAATCTGTTAACCATATCTTTAATTACTTCCCCATCCCAAATTTCCTCAGTCTATTGGAGTTCCACAGTCAGTCTCTTAGTAGACTAAAGCCTATAGCTAATGAGTTGATACTGACTCAGCGTGACCTTATGGGACAGAGGAGAGCTGTCCCTTTGGTTTTCCAAGCTGGGAAATCACTATAGGAGAAGGTAGCTTCATCGTTCTCTTTTGGATCAGCTACTGGGTCTGAATGGCTAGCCTGGTAGCTAGCACCTCAGCTCTTAGCCCGCAGCACCACCAAGCTTCTTGCTTACTAGACTAGACAGCTCTAAGGTGATGTTGCAGATGCAGCTCAAACTCAGCATGTAAGAAACAGGGCTGCAGCTTCATGCTACAACCATGTTGAATGAGCAATCGTTCCTAAAGATATCACGCACTCTTTGCATTCTTTTCTATTTCTAACATACATCTCTTTCAATTTATTTATTTTTCTTGTAATTTGGATACAAATTTACAGAGAAAACTAGTTTTCCATTCACCTCTGTTGTGGCATTGACTATAATTCCAACAATGTAACTCCTTTGCAATGTAAGGGTAAGTCAGAAAGGTTTGGCAACTGGGCTTCTTGTTCATACAAATGTGCATTTATTTCAAACAAAGTATGTTAATTAACTTTGTGGTGAAGTGAAGTTACTTGATATGGTTCTTCTATCCATGCCCTTGTAACTCTTACCCAATGATTGGTTGGAGCCATGCAAAAAGGGTGTCTAAAACACTAATAGAAGGGATTGATTGGCTTTAAAATTCCTTTGGATATGTAAATGAGCAGAAAGAGAGATAATCAAGACCCAATTTAGAAAGACAAGCCACTTAGGGAACTTGCGCAAGATCCCTACCTCTGAGGTGATGGAGGCAACAGAGGTCCTGCCACCCAGACCATGAGACAGAGAACAGGAGCAGCATTGAGACCACTATGTAGTGCAGAGGAGCAGCACTGAGCCTGTGAGGCAGGCCACTGGGTACACTGGTTCCCAGAGCACCGCAGAGGTCAATGGATCACATGTTGAGATAATGAGAACCAGTGAGAGGAAGGGCTGGGAGCTTGGCTAAGAAGAAGAATTGTAAAACAAAACAAAAACCCTTAGCATTTTATAACCTGTTGTTGTTAGGTGCTATCAGTTGGTTAGGACTCACAGTGACCTATGTACAACATCATAAAACCCAGCCCAGTCCTGCCCCATCCTGACAACTGCGCCCATGGATGAGACTAAGCATACTATTCTTTTCTAAGGACAGATCTCACCTGATAACACGCCCAAAGAATGTGAGATGAAGTCATATTTCTAAGTAGCAGTCTAGCTGTACCTCTTCCATGACAGATTGGTTTGTGCTTTTAGAAGTCCTTGGTACTTTCAATATTCTTCTCCAACACTATAATTCAAACGTTTAATGCTTGAGGTATCAGTGGTAGATACAGATGCAGTTGGGGTCTTTGACAGACGCAGACCCTTATTGGTGAGTAACAGAGAAAACCCCTACCCTGGAATATTCAAGGTAAGCTCTGCTATGCTCTGCAGAAAAACAGCCTTTAACCTACTGGGCTACTGGGCCTCAGTGGAGAGTGGAGAGTGAACACCTCAACATACACCAACAATCACCATGTAGCCTGAGAGTTTTTCAGCATGCCCTGAGCGCTGCCTGGTCCAGAATAACGAAGTTGGACATGCACGGCAGCACTCTGTCATTAAATGGAAGTGGTATATACAAGACCAGGCTAGAGCAGGATCTGAAGGTACAAACAAACGGCATGAAGAAGTAGGCTAAAGTCCTATGGTCTCCACTCCTGCCAGCATACTATCTTTTTCCCCAATCTTAACTTATGATTTCATGTGGAGTGCCTTATGATCAGCTGACTGAGAAACAGGAAATGCAGGCTTGATTTACTGATGGTTCTGCATGGCGTGCATGCATCCTTCAAAAGTGCACAGCAGCAACACTGTGTAGCCCCTCTCTGGGACCTTGCTGAAGGAACTGGTGAAGGGAGTTCCTCCTAGTGGGCAGAATTTTGAGCAGTGCATCTTGGAGCTTGCTTAGAAGGAAACATGGGCAAATGCACAACTTTATATTGATTCATGACTATTGCTAATGGTTTAGCTGGAGAGTCAGGGACTTGAAAGGAGTATGATTGGAAAATTGATGACAAAGATGTTGTGGGGAAGAAGTATGTGAAAAGGCCTATCTGAATGTCTCATTTGAATGCTCAAAAGAGGGTTACCTTCCCATGCAGAGGAGGATGTTAAGAATCAAGTGGATAGGATGTCATGTTCTGTAGAAATCAGTCATTCTCTTTCCTCAACAATTCCTGTCATTGCCCAAAGTGACAAAATATCCATGGTGGCAAGGATGAAGGTTAAGTGTGTGCTCAGCAACACAGACTCCCACTCATCAAGGCTGATTTGGCTACTGCCACTGCCGAGTGTCTGATGTGCTGACAGCAGAGAACAACACTGAGCCCAAGATATGGGACCATTCCTTGGAGAGATCAACTTGAAACCTGGTGACAGGTTGATTACAGATCTTCCTTCATAGAAATGACAGTATTTTATTCCAACTGAAATAGATACTTACTCTGGATTTAGCTTTGCTTTCCCTGCACACAATCCTTCTGTCAATACTACCACTCATAAACTTACAGAATGTCTTATCCATGAGAAGCTTACACAGACCATTTCACAGCAAAGAACTGTGGCAATGGGCCCATGACGATAGATTCCACTGGTCTCCCCATGTTCCACTGTCCTGAAGCTGTTGAGTTGATGGGAGGATGGACTAGATTTCTAAAGACACAATTACGATGCCAGCTAAGTGGTGAGTTGTTGCTGGGCTGGGGAATGTACTCCAGGAGGCTGTATATGTCCTAAATCAGCACCCAGTATGTGGTTCTTTTTCTCCAATAGCCAGGGTCCATGGAGTCCAGGAACCAAAAGTTTAAATGTGAGTGACATTACTCACTATTATTTCCAATGACCTATTCATAATACTTGTGCTTCCTTTTCCTGTAGCCATATGCTCTTATGGTCTGGAAATCTTAGGGAGGAATACTCCACTGGAGATAAAGCATTGATTCCATTGAACCGTGAGTTATGAATGCCTCCTGGCCATTTTGGATACCTCATGGATCAACAGCCAAAGGAGAGTGTTAATGTTCTGAGTGGGATGATTGATCCTGATTGCCAAGGGAGAATTGGGTTGGCATTGCCTAATGGAGGTATAGCAGGGTATGTGTAGAACCAGGATATCCCTTAGACTGTCTCCTTAATATTACTCTGTCCTGTGATTTAAGTCAAGAGTAGACTGTAGTAACCTGATTCTGACATTAGGATTGGGTCACCCCATCAGGCGAACGAACAACATGATCAGCTGAGAGTAAAGGGAATTTACTAGCCAAGAGTAAAGGAAATAAAGAATGAGTAGTCGAAGATGGTAGTTCTTAATACCACCGACAGCCATGTGATCAGTTACAGAAATAGCGATTTGTTGGAAATGTTTTCTTTGTATATGTGTATTAAATAGTTTTATTTTGTTTAGTTATAAAATATAAAATTTAAATGGGGTGAGTGCATTTTTTGGTTCTGTGCATATTAGTTATATAATATTAGCTGCAAGTATGACTTTATTACTGTCTTTGTTTGTAGACTATATAGCAGTGGTTCTCAGCTTTCCTAATGCTGCGACCATTTGATACAGTTCCTCATGTTGTGGTGACCCTCCAACCACAAAATTATTTTCGTTGCTACTTCATAACTATAATTTTGCTACTGTTATGAATTGGGGGGCCCCTGTGAACAGGTCATTAGACCCCCCAAAAGCGGTTGCAACCCACAGGTTGAAAAATGCTGATGTATTATTTAAGGAGATACTAAGCTGACAAAGGGGTGAACTGTGATAGGTTTGTGTTAAGTTTGCCAGGACTCTCTTATGATACTATCTAACATAGTGTAATCAACTCTGTGAGAGGATCTTCTGTGAAGCATCAAACCAGTTTGTGGAGAAAAGACTCCTTAATTTGATCATAATCTTGATACAATTATGGGAGTTTTCATTCAGAGTTTGGCCTGTCTTATAAATTGACAGTGTGTGGGAACTAGCTCACGTCTATTGCTGAATTTGGATCCTGCAACTGGTATGTCAGCCTCCTATTTTATTGTCTGTCCATTCCAGGAGTCATCAGCAGACTGACGACTTTGAATCCATTCAGCCTATCTCAGATTCATCAGCATGGCATGCATCAATCTTTGCTCTTCCTACTTCATTTCCTAGCATCCTGTTAATCAACCTATGTAGTTAAAGAGTCAAGAGAAGTCTTCTGCTTGCATCTGATACACATACTTGAGCCAGAATTGACTTGCTCACTTTTACGATTATGTGAGCCATTTCTTGTTATAAATCTGTATCAATACACACTGAACTGCTAATGCCAAGGTCAGCAGTTTAAAACCACCAGCCAGAGGGAGAAAGATGAGGCTTTCTTTCCCCCATAAGGAGTTATAGTTTCAAAAACTCCAAAAGGCAGTTCTATGAAACACCGTGTGTTTGTTTGAAACACCTTGTTCTGTGGTGTTTCTGTGAGTTGGAATTGACTCAGTAGAATGACTTTTGACTTTATATATGTACACCTACAAGTGCCAATGATTTTGCGTCTCCAGAGCACCCTGTTGAACATATCCATCCACTCTACGGTCTATGCTCCTTTAGACTCCCGTTCCCTCTGTAGAATGTCCTAAAACTCCAAGAACATTTAAAAGGAACATGGTTTGAGTCCCCTGAGGATGCTAAAACTACAATTTTATACAAATTGTGTAAGTCAACGTGTGCAATCCTGTTTGATGGCACTGACCTATGGAATAATATATTTCTATTTTCCCCGAATAAACTGGCTTTGTAAAACAAATAATAGCTTTGCAGTTGGTAAATTACAAATTTAATTTTAATACAATTTTATGGAATGTAAATTTGAAAAATATTAAAATGGTATCGAAATTGAAAACAAACAAAGAGCACCCAAGCCTATGGGAAGGTTTAGAAAGAGAAACATCATCGTCAGAAATGTATAGACCTAGATGGAAAATATGTGGAGAAACAACAGTTTCATATTTTTATCTTCTCGTTATCTGATGCTAAAACAGTGTTTTTAAAAATGTATCCTGGTTTATGGTATGTATTTAAATGATTTGCCTTGCACATGCGTAGGCACTGGAAAACCTCAAGTTTGTAGGATAAGTAAGCAGTCTATAATCTGAAGCAGAAATTGGTGCTGCAGTTTGGGGACTGAATTTTTTCTTTTGGGATCCTCAGCTTTACTCAAGGTGTTTTACTTTACTGAACAAGGCTCTCTACATTTTCAAGGCTAGTCTCCTTTTTTTAAAGCAGTGTTTCCAAAATCAGGCAACATCACTCCATGGGGGACACTGGAATGATCCAAGGAAGCTGCAAAAACAGATACCTACACTTTATCGTGGATTATGGGCTACAGTACAAAAGTTTTTAATAGTCAAGGGAGTGCTGAGTATTTTATTTTCTGAAACAAGGTGACAGGCCAGATAAGGTTGGGAATCTAAAATGATATAAAGTCAATGGATTATTGTATTAACCACAGCTACAAAATACTTTTGTACAAAATAAGATTATTGGTTGACTCAGGCGCTATAGACTACTTAAACTGACATACAAAAATAACCATCACATTAGTCTAAAATAAACGTTCCCTATCAGCTTCTGATAATTAAGTTTTTGGTATTAGATTACTATGCAGACAATCCAGGATTTTCTTAGAATTCCCAAGTAAATTAGCTTCCAAAATATTTGAATATTTTTCTGTTTTCAAGGCATTGAAAAATTGTGCTTGCATATTTTAATTGACGCAGCCTCATTAAAATTCAATTTTTAAATTAAATTAATTTCAGATATTGTGAATTAATATTTTCTTCTTGAGAATGGAGCAAAGGAATATTTGTTACTGAAATATTTAAAATGTAGAATTTGATGTTTTAACATTGTATAAAGTCATGTGCATATCATAACTAAGAAAATGAATCGATTATCTTCAAAAAATTTCTATTGCTTCATTGTAATTTCCTCCCACCCTATTATTTTTAATTCTATTCATCGCTATATATTAGTTTTCATTATCTACACTTGTATATAAATGAAATCATGCAGCATACATTCTTTTATTTTAAGTACAACTGTCTAGATTTACATATACTTTTGTACATATTGATTGTTAATTCCATTTATTGTTGTATAGTATTTAGTTGTATGGAAGTATCATCCTGTTAATTCCATTTATTGTTATGTAGTATTTAGTTGGATGGAAATATCACCCTGTTATTATTTATTCATCTGTTAGTGAGTACTTGGGTTGTTTCCAGTACAAAGCAATATAAATAAAGTTCTTATGAGCATTGTTTTAAAAGTTTTTATATACTTATATTCTTTTATATAGGCAATTATATTGGTCATTATTACAGATATCATATCATTCCATAGTTCAGTTACATCAAGCAATATTGTACAAATGCTACCACAGTTTCAAAGCATCCTTTTTTTTCTTGAACTCCTTGTATCCTCCCACCCCCATTACCACTCTACCCCCATAAACCCTTATTATACTTTCTGTCCCTGTAAGTTCCGTGTACTGAAAAACAATGACCATAATGACAAATATTCAAGAGGGACACCTCCAATGACAAAACACATCTTAAACCAAAATATGAACAAACAGAAAACCCTCTCTTTTATCTTTGACCTGTCCCTCTAATGTGGATAAAAGGAAATAACCTGAGGCTTATTTTCTATGTAGATCCCACAAATGTATCTTGGACTCCTTCTGACATCCACAGCCTTCTGCAAACCTGATTCTCACAATTTAGGCTCTGATACTATTCCTCCCTTTGACTTTGGATTATATGATTTTTAAATCCATCAGCCACTGATGGTGGTGTGCTTCTTCCATGTTCTCTTAGTGACATCTCACTTAGATGGATGCCTCTGTGGAAACAAGCCTTTAAGAAGCATTTTCATATGACACCCAGGCACCATATAATTTCTTCACCATACTCTTCTATAGCTACCATAACTTCTGGGTTTTCTTCCATTGGGCAGGGTCATGAAGTAAGAATTAATTGTACTTAAGTTGGATCCAATATTTAATATAAACCCAAAACTCATTCCTGGATCTATGTTTGTTGTTTTTACAAATCAGCTTTTGGGTGCCATGCAGAATCTTCATGTGATTTTGTGGTAGAGAGTCTTATGGACCATCCCCTGGGGCATTAAGATCTTCTATTATTAATGTCTTTGAATAGCCTCTGGTGAATTTTTAAAATTTAAAACTATCACAGGTGATTCCTTGAGTTTTTAAGGTATAGAGAAGAGGATGGTTAAAATGCCTTTCTATAGTTGTTAGAACAAGCAGTGCTTTATTTGGGGGGGGAGATTAAACTTTTTAAAAATATTTTTATTAGGGGCTCATACATATCACAATCCATACATACATCAATTGTGTAAAACACATTTGTACATTCATTGCCCTCATCATTCTCAAAACATTTGTTCTCCACTTAAGTCCCTGACATCAGGTCCTCATTTTTCCCGTCCATCCCCACTCCGCCCTCCCTCATGAAACCTTGATAATTTATAAATTATTATTTTTGTCATATCTTGCCCTGTCCGATGTCTCCCTTCACACACTTTTCTGTTGTCCATCCCCCAGGGAGGAGGTAACATGTAGATCCTAGTAATTGGTTCCCTCTTTCCAACTCACCCTCCCTCTACACTCCCAGTATCACCACTCACACCACTGGTCCTGAAGGGACCATCCACCCTGGATTCCCTGTGTTTCCAGTTCCTATTTGTACCAGTGTACATCCTCTGGTCAAGCCAGACTTGCAAGGGAGAATTCGGATCATGATAGTGCGGGGGAGGAAACATTTAGGAACTTGAGGAAAGTTGTATGTTTCATCTTGCTACATCGCACCCTGACTGACTTGTTTCCTCTCTGAGACCCCTCTGCAAGGGAATGTCCAGTGGCCTACAAATGTGTTTTGGGTCTCCACTCTGCACTCCACCCCCCCCTCATTCACTATGGTAAGATTTTTTGTTCTGATGATGCCTTATACCTGATCCCTTTGACACCTCATGATCGTACAGGCTGCTGTGCTTCCATGTGGGCTTTGTTGCTTCTGAGCTAGATGACTGCTTGTTTACCTTCAAGCCTTTAAGACTCCAGACGCTTTATCTTTTGATAGCTGGCCACCATCAGCTTTCTTCACCATATTTGCTTGTTTACCCTCTTTGTCTTCAGCGGTTGTGTCGGGAAGGTGAGCATCATAGTATGCCAATTTAATAGAAGAAAGTATTCTTGCATTGAGGGAGTACTTGAGTGGAGGTCCAATGTCCTTCTTCTACCATAATACTAAACCTGTGAATATATGCATATAGATCTATTTCCCCATCCTCATACATAAATATATTTGCATATGCACATGTATTTAACTAGACCTCTCTAAATGCCCTTTGACCCCCAGCTCTTTCCTCTATTTCCCTGGACTTTCCTCCTGTCCCACTATCATGCTCAGACCCCATCAGGGTTTCAGCAATTCCTCTTTGTTACATTACCCTTGATCATGCCTTACCAGGCCTCCCACACCCTCCTCACCACCAATTTGGATTACTTGTTGTTCCCTTGCCCTTGGGTTTGTTAACATCACTTCCTTCCCTGCCCCTTCCCCTCTCCCATGTCCCCTGGAACTGTCGGTCCCATTGTTTTCTCCTCCAGATTGTTCATCCAGCCTATCTTAGACAGACCTTCAGAGATAATAACATGCACAAAAACAAGACAGAGCAAAACCAAGCAACAATATACAACAAAACAATGACAAACAAAACACAACAAAAAAAAGCTTGTAGTTAGTTCAAGGATCATTTGTTGGCCTTTACGAGTGTTTTCCAGTCCAGTCTGTTGG